>NC_063047.1:4137033-4437033 GCF_018812025.1 Megalobrama amblycephala
AAACTAATTACCAATTACAACATTAATGTGTGTCTGAGATCAATTGTGTTTTTTACTCAGGACATGGTCATAAAATGCATCATAATTACTCAAGTGTTACCTACTTACTCTGCAGGAACTACTAGTGATCTGGACTGTTTTTTTAAAGGTGAAAAACATGTTCAGAGTAAAAATGACAGTTGCTTACATCTCAGAAACATGTTAATGTTGTGATTAGTAATTGGTAATTATTTATAATTTGTCACAGTTACAGTTTTTCTCAATTGCTAAAACACTAAAACGCATTGGCTGAACAAATTTCTCAGTTGCCTAACCTAATTTAGCTAATTGTGCTGTCTGTTGTCAATACCATAAACCTTTTCACATGGTAAAACACAATTTGCAGATCTCACTTAGACTTTTCAGCAAAACTCTAAACACATTCTCATTCTCAAAACACATTCTTCACTCTAATGCACACGTCATCCATACTGATAAACACAAGTGGCAACAATCAAATACAAATAAAGAACACATCTCATTGATTGAACACAACCACTCAAAACTGATAACCTTTTTCAAATGATGTGACACAACCAATAAAAGCCAGTTCAGAGAGCAAACAGGTTGTTGAAGGTGGGAAGGAGAAAGTCTGATAATGGATAGAAGAAACAATGTGAGAGGACGAGGACGAGTGTGTATGTGAGGTGGGCGACAAGGAGGAGGATGAAGAGGAGGAGGGAAAGAAAGGAGGAGGAGGAGGGAAAGGAAGAGGAAGAGGAGGAGGAGGAGGGAAAGAAAGGAAAAAGAAAGAGGAAGAGGAGGAGGAGAGAAAGAAAGAGGAGGAGGAGGACAAGAAAGAGGAAGAAGAGGAGGAGGGAAAGAGGAGGAGGACAAGAAAGAAGAAGAGGAGGAGGAGGGAAAAGCAAAGCAGAGTAGTAATTTCTGATCAATTTTGAGCTACTATGAACATGTTTTTGTTCATCAAAAGACATTGACAGAAATATTACATTTGTTTTGAGATTAAAAATATACTTCTCCCTGAGAACTATATGTTTTGAACAATGTGTTTTCTGTTTTTTGGTGTATTGTTTACCGACTGCTTGATAGTGTATGTCATTTTGATCACTTTGTTTATGATTTGAGAGCAGTGCTTGATTTTGAACACAGGTAAAACTGTTTTGAGGCGACAGTTTCATTTTGCAAGAGGAGTCAGAGGTTTTGTAAATAGTGCTTGAAGATGAGGTTTTGTGTTTAATGATTTCAGAAAATGGAGCAAGGTTTCAGAAATTGTGTCTTAGCAACTGAGAAAAACTAATAGTTAATGAGGCTAATCTCATTCAGTAACAACTGATTAACTAATAAGGAACTATCTCAATCCAAACTTTGATATTACGTACCATTAATCTTGTTTACAAATTAGGGGCCGTTTACACAACACTGTTTTCAACTAAAAATGTAAAACGTTTAATGCACTTTGGCTGTTCATTTACTTGACAACAGCGTTTTGGGTGCCTGAAAACGCAAGTTTTTGAAAACGGGTTTCAAAGTGCAAGTTTTTGAAAGCAGTCACTGTGTAAACAACAAAAACGCAAATTTTGATGTGTAAACATACCCTTAGTTAATAGTAGTAGCTGAAGTGTTAATGTAGTTGTCACACCTGCTAGCTGGAGTGCCTATGATAGCCACTAGAGGGCACTCCTTCCATCTCTTTTACCGCTTCATGAACTACATTTCCCATAACCATTGCCTGGACTTATCATGTTCTGTTTACTGCTGCCTGTTTGTCATTATTAGGGCCCGAGCACCGATGGTGTGAGAACCCTATTGGAATTGCTCCATTTATTATTATTCTTCCACCGCTTCTTCTCCCAAATGTATCACATTTTTGAGGGCCTAAACATGCTCGAAAACTCATGAAACTTTGCACACTCATCAGAAGTGGTGGAAATTTACGTCTGTTGTGGGTCTCAGAATTAGGCTTGGCAAAATGGCTCGATAGCACCACGCTGCCATCTACA
Source organism: Megalobrama amblycephala (assembly GCF_018812025.1). Classification (NCBI taxonomy): domain Eukaryota; kingdom Metazoa; phylum Chordata; class Actinopteri; order Cypriniformes; family Xenocyprididae; genus Megalobrama; species Megalobrama amblycephala. The sequence goes on from NC_063047.1 coordinate 4,139,034, forward strand.
AAATTAAAAAAAAGTGCCTCTTGCACCACGTTTCATGTACAGGTATGAAATTCAGTAGACACATGTAACAGCCCAATACCTACAAAAAAGCCTTCTGGTGCAAAGTCTGAAGACCAACAGGAAGTCAGATATTTTGAATTTTGTCTGCAAAATTTGTGCACTTTTTGCCATTTCCAGACGTTGTACTTTAACAAACTCTTCCTAGAGCTTTAATCAGATCAACATCATATTCCGTCAGTCTAATCTAAAGGCCTTTGCGACATTAAATTGCGAAGATCTAGAGTTTTCACTGAAGGGCGTGTCTGTGGCGGCCTGACAAATTTCAATGTTTCGCCATGAAAAAGGAAGTTGATGTAACTCGGGTATACAAAGTCGGATCTGCCCCAAACTTCATATGTTTGGTAAGAGTCCTGGCCTGAAAACATCTACATGGCAATATTCAGTTACAGTCATAGCGCCACCTGCGGGCAACAGGAAATGACATGTTTTTGTCATGTCCCTGGGCTGATCTGTCAGTTGTTCCCCTGTCTGTCGTGTGTTGTTGTTGTCATCTGTAGCACATGTGTGCGCTGTCATTGTGGTGTCTTTCCCCGCCCCCTTGTTATTCCATTCATCACCTAGTTATTGTTTCACTCTTTCCACCTGTTTGGCATCAATTAAGTCTTCTATTTAATCCCCTCTCGTGTACTGTCTTGTGCCAGATCGTTGTTTGTGCTTTGTGCAAGCAAGCTTTCAGCATTGTCTCATGTTCTGTCGTGTCATGTGGATTCCTGCCTCATTGTTTTGTGTGCGCCCATGTTGAGTCAGAGTTTTTCCAGTTTTGTTTTCATCTTTTAGTTGCTGTTTGTTTTTCACCTCTCCTCCTGAATTCCCAGGCTGGCCTCCCCTGCATTCAGTCCTGGTTGCGCTCTCTGTCTTCCCGCACGGATCGCTGTGTCGTTGCCCTGCTTCACACGCTGCCTGAGCGCCAGCCGCCTACCGCCTCAACTGCACCCCCTGCTGCATGACACCGTCCTATTCAGGCTCTTCAGCGGCTGTGTTACTCTTTGAAGAACGCTGCTCTAAATTTGCTTTTGAGATTGCTCCTGTCTGGATTATAGACTGCTTTTGTGTTGACTGTTTGAGAAAAGACTTTAAAATAAACCTTTTGAGAGCCTGCAGACTGAGTCCGTGTTCTGATCTGATCTGACAGAACGATCTGGCCAATCATGGACTCAGCAGGCACAGATCCCCTCAGGTCAGCAGTCACTCAGCAGGGCATCCTCTTGGGCCAGCATGCCTCCCAGCTTTTGGCCACATCTCAGGAGGTTGAGTTTTTAACATCCCAGTTGGCAGATTTAACTGTCCAACTCCAGGAGCTTCACAGGGAGACTTCAGCTAACAGAACAGATGCCACTACCAGCTTTTCTTCTCCCTGTCAAGAGCAAGAACCTCATCCTAACAACCCGCCGCCTTATGATGGTAACCCAAACTCTTGTTGTGCGTTTTTGGCTCAATGCTCTCTGGTTTTTGCCCTACAGCCTCGTCGGTATGCAGAAGAACAGACCAAGGTTGCGTATGTATTAACCCTGCTCATAGGAAAGGCCCGTGACTGGGGAACATCGGTCTGGGAGGCTCACGCCCCTTTTTGCGCTTCCTTTGAGGCGTTCCGTAATGAGATGATCAAGCTGTTTGTCCGGTCTGCCCAAGGTGAAGCAGCGGCTCAGCTGGCACGCCTACATCAAGGAAAACTTTCTGTGACTGAGTTTGCAATTGAATTCAAGACATTAGCGGCTTCCTGTGACTGGAACGCGGCATCATGCAGAGCTATGTTTCGTGCTGGACTTAATGAGGAGATCCAAGATGAGATTGCTACCCACGAGATCCCAAGCGGTTTCGACGACCTTGTTGACCTAGCTCTCCGTGTGGAGAGTCGCCTTCGTTTTCGACATCAGCACTTGGCTGCTCGCCCTCCCTGGAGGTTCGGAGAGCTCACTAGTGACACCACTCTGGTTCAGCCTTTGCCCTCTCCAGCTGATCCTGAACCAATGCAGCTGGGGCACCTGCGTCTCACTCCCCAGCAAAAACAGGAACGACTTGCTCGAGGCCTATGCTTTTACTGCGAAAAAGGCTGGGCACTTTGCCATTAAGTGCTCTTTAAAAGCCAGGGCCCATCAGTAGCCAGGGGGATCCTGGTGGGCACTTCTTCCCTTGTTTCCTCCCCCTCTTCTCGCACCCTCCTTCCTGTTACAATCCAGTTCAGAGGATCTAATTACTCCTGCTCTGCTCTAGTGGATTCTGGGGCCGGCGGTAACTTCTTGGACAGTGGTATGGCGGAGCAGTGGGGCATTCCGGCCACCCTCCTTCCTAGTCCCATCTCCGTTCGGTCCCTGGACGATAAGTCTTGTTGTCTCTGGCAATCACTGTGAGGTCACTGAGCTGTATCTCCTCCACTCCCCGAGTGCTCCAGTGGTTCTGGGGCATCTGTGGTTGGTGCAGCACAGTCCTCACATGGATTGGGCTGATAATTCTGTTTTGTCATGGAATCAGTCTTGTCTTGCGTCTTGTATGGGTGTGGCCTCCTCTCCTGGCTCTGTGTTTCCTGTTTTGCAGGTGGAGGCGGCAGATCTGTCTTGGGTCCCGGTGAGATACCATGATCTTCGGCAGGTCTTCAGCAAGTCCCGAGCCTTGTCCTTGCCTCCTCACCGGCCATATGATTGTGCCATCAATCTCCTCCCAGGCACTTCTTCACCCAAGGGTCCCCTCTATTCCCTGTCTGGTCCAGAAAGAGAGGCTATGGACAAATACATTAGAGAATCTCTTGATGCCGGTCTCATCCGCCCCTCCTCGTCTCCGGCTGGTGCAGGGTTCTTCTTCGTCAAGAAGAAGGATGGCTCCTTGCGTCCTTGTATTGATTATAGGGGGTTGAATGACATTACTGTTAAGAATAGGTATCCCCTGCCATTAATGTCATCTGCCTTTGAACTTTTGCAGGGAGCCAAGGTTTTCAGTAAGTTGGACCTCCGCAATGCTTATCATCTGGTCTGTATACAAGAGGGGGATGAGTGGAAGACAGCATTTATCACTCCCTCAGGACACTTTGAGTACCGGTTCCTCCCGTTTGGCCTGACCAATGCCAACGACGTGCTGAGAGACATGATTAACAAATTTGTCTTTGTGTACCTTGACGACATTCTAATTTTTTCTCCTGTTCAGGTACACACTCAGCATGTTCGTCAGGTGCTACAACGGCTGTTGGAGAACCAGCTGTATGTTAAGGCGGAGAAGTGTGTCTTCCACATGGAGTCAGTTTCGTTCCTGGGCTACATCATCTCGGCGGATGGGATCAGAGCTGATCCTGCTAAGGTAAGGGCCGTAGCCGAGTGGCCAACTCCAGACTCACGCAAGGCTCTGCAGCGTTTTCTGGGATTCGCCAACTTCTATCGGCGCTTCATCCGGAACTTTAGTCAGGTGGCTGCACCTTTGACTGCTCTCACCTCTACCAAGGTACCGTTTAAATGGAATTCGAAAGCCCAGGGGGCCTTTGATGTTCTCAAGTCCCGGTTCATCTCTGCTCCTGTTCTTTCTTTTCCAGACCCTGAACAGCAGTTTATTGTAGAGGTGGATGCATCTGAGGTTGGAGTAGGCACGGTCCTTTCTCAGCGGTCCCCTAGAGACGGGAAGGTAACCCCTGTGCCTACTTCTCTCATCGTCTGAGCCCAGCAGAACGGAATTATGACATAGGGAATCGGGAGCTGTTGGCGGTCAGGCTTGCTCTGGGCGAGTGGCGTCACTGGTTGGAGGGGTCAACACAGCCCTTCTTGGTCTGGACGGATCATATCCGTTCGGCCAAGAGGTTGAGCTCACGCCAGGCCCGATGGGCACTCTTCTTCGGCCGGTTCAACTTCACTCTCTCGTATCAGCCCAGGTCCAAGAACGTCAAGCCCGATGCGCTCTCTCGTCTTTTTGGGGCCCCTGGGGGTGGTGCGCCAGCCGATACCATTGTTCCCAGGGAGATGGTGGTAGGGTCCCTTTCCTAGGGTATCGAGAAGCGAGTGGAGGAGGCTGTATGAGAGAGAGAAGTGCCAAGGGAGTGTCCAGAGGGCAGGCTATTCGTGCTGGCTGGGTTGCGCACTGAGGTCCTCTGGTGGGGCCATTCTTTCAAGTTGGCCTGACATCCGGGAGTTCAGAGATCGCTGTCCGCCATCCGCCAGCGATTCTGTTGGCCATCCATGGCCCAGGATGTCAGGCAGTTTGTGTTGGCCTGCTCGGTTTGCGCCCAGAACAAGAGTTCTAACCACCCACCTGTTGGTCTGCTTCACCCTCTGCCCATTCCCTCCCGCCCCTGGTCACATATAGCACTTGACTTCGTCACTGGTCTTCCACCATCAAGGGACAACACCGTAGTTTTGGCGGTAGTCAATCGCTTTTCCAAGGCAGCCCATTTCATTCCCCTTCCCAAATTGCCTTCAGCCAGGGAGACTGCTCAAGTGGTGGTTGATCACGTCTTCCGGATTCATGGTCTTCCGTTAGACATGGTCTCCGATAGGGGGCCACAATTTGTCTCCCAGTTCTGGAGGGAGTTCTGTCGGCAGATCGGGGCCTCTACGAGTCTGTCGTCAGGTTTTCATCCTCAGACCAATGGGCAGGCCGAGCGGGCCAACCAGGATCTGGAACAAGCTCTCCGCTGCCTGACGTCCCAGAATCCGAGCTCTTGGAGTCAACAGCTATCCTGGATTGATTACACCCACAACTCCTTGCCGGTGGCAGCTACAGGTATGTCCCCATTCCAGTGTTCCATTGGGTTTCAATCTCCTTTGTTCCCATCACAGGAGCCCGATGCCCCTGTTCCGTCTGCCTTAGCCTTCGTCCGCCGGTGTCGTCGCACCTGGAGGAGGGCTCAGGAGGCCTTGGCCAGGGCTTCCAGACGAACCAAAGCGGCGGCTGACCGTCACCGCACTCCTGCCCCTCGCTACATATGAGGTCAGAAGGTATGGCTGTCTACCAAAGACCTACCTCTCCGGGTGGTTTCTCGCAAGCTAGCCCCCAGGTTCATTGGGCCATACCAGATCACTAAAGTGTTGAGTCCAGTGGCGGTTAAGCTCAAGTTACCTCCTACACTTGGTCGGGTACACCCAGTATTCCATGTTTCTCGGGTCAAGCCTGTGTTTCGTTCTAGACTTAACCCATCTGTTTCTGTCCCTACCTCCCCTCCTCCCCGTCTAGTGGATGGCTCTCCAGTCTTCACTGTCAGAAGGTTGCTGGATGTTAGACATCGGGGTCGGGGCTTTCAGTATCTTGTGGACTGGGAGGGATATAGTCTGGAGGAGAGGAGTTGGATTCCGGCTCGGGATATTCTGGACCAGTCTCTGATCAAGGACTTCTACCGGAAGCGTGGTAGGCCTCTCCCTGGGGCGCTCCTAGGAGGGGGGGGTACTGTCATGTCCCTGGGCTGATCTGTCAGTTGTTCCCCTGTCTGTCGTGTGTTGTTGTTGTCATCTGTAGCACATGTGTGCGCTGTCATTGTGGTGTTTTTCCCCGCCCCCTTGTTATTCCATTCATCACCTCGTTATTGTTTCACTCTTTCCACCTGTTCCACATCGTTCTTTGTGCTTTGTGCAAGCAAGCTTTCAGCATTGTCTCATGTTCTGTCGTGTCGTGTGGATTCCTGCCTCATTGTTTTGTGTGTGCCCATGTCGAGTCTGAGTTTTTCCAGTTTTGTTTTCATCTTTTTGTTGCTGTTTGTTTTTCACCTCTCCTCCTGAATTCCCAGGCTGGCCTCCCCTGCATTCAGTCCTGGTTGCGCTCTCCGTCTTCCCGCACGGATTGCTGTGTCGTTGCCCTGCTTCACACACTGCCTGAGCGCCAGCCGCCTACCGCTTCAACTGCACCCCCTGCTGCATGACACCATCCTATTCAGGCTCTTCAGCGGCTGTGTTACTCTCTGAAGAACGCTGCTCTAAATTTGCTTTTGAGATTGCTCCTGTCTGGATTATAGACTGCTTTTGTGTTGACTGTTTGAGAGGACTGCTTTTGTGTTGACTGTTTGAGAAAAGACTTTAAAATAAACCTTTTGAGAGCCTGCAGACTGAGTCCGTGTTCTGATCTGATCTGACGGTTTTACACTGTGATTAACTCCTCATACAGATTTAACCAGAACCACATCATATATGGTCAGTCTAATCTTAAGGCCTTAGCGATGTTAATTTGCAAAGATCTTGAGTTTTCATTAGAGAGCGTGTCTGTGGCGGACTGACAAAGTCTGATGTTTTGCCATGAAAGAGAAAGCTGTTGTAACTCAGGCATACAAATTCAATCTGCCCCAAACTTCACATGTGTGATAAGAGTCCTGGCCTAAACACATCTACAGTGGGTACGGAAAGTATTCAGACCCCCTCAAATTTTTCACTCTTTGTTATATTGCAGCCATTTGCTAAAATCATTCAAGTTCATATTTTTTTCCTCATTAATGTACACACAGCACCCCATATTGACAGAAAAACACAGAATTGTTGACATTTTTGCAGATTTATTAAAAAAGAAAAACTGAAATAGCACATGGTCCTAAATATTCAGACCCTTTGCTGTGACACTCATATATTTAACTCAGGTGCTGTCCATTTCTTCTGATCATCCTTGAGATGGTTCTACACCTTCATTTGAGTCCAGCTGTGTTTGATTATACTGATTGGACTTGATTAGGAAAGCCACACACCTGTCTATATAAGATCTTACAGCTCACAGTGCATGTCAGAGCAAATGAGAATCATGAGGTCAAAGGAACTGCCTGAAGAGCTCAGAGACAGAACTGTGGCAAGGCACAGATCTGGCCAAGGTTACAAAAAATGTCTGCTGCACTTAAGGTTCCTAAGAGCACAGTGGCCTCCATAATCCTTAAATGGAAGACGTTTGGGATGACCAGAACCCTTCCTAGAGCTGGCCGTCTGGCCAAACTGAGCTATCGGGGGAGAAGAGCCTTGGTGAGAGAGGTAAAGAAGAACCCAAAGATCACTGTGGCTGAGCTCCAGAGATGCAGTCGGGAGATGGGAGAAAGTTGTAGAAAGTCAACCATCACTGCAGCCCTCCACCAGTCGGGGCTTTATGGCAGAGTGGCCCGACAGAAGCCTCTCCTCAGTGCAAGACACATGAAAGCCCGCATGGAGTTTGCTAAAAAACACCTGAAGGACTCCAAGATGGTGAGAAATATGATTCTCTGGTCTGATGAGACCAAGATAGAACTTTTTGGCCTTAATTCTAAGCGGTATGTTTGGAGAAAACCAGGCACTGCTCATCATGCTGTGGGGGTGTTTTTCAGCTGCAGAGACAGGACGACTGGTTGCAATCGAGAGAAAGATGAATGCGGCCAAGTACAGGGATATCCTGAATGAAAAACTTCTCCAGAGTGCTCAGGACCTCAGACTGGGCCGAAGGTTTACCTTTCAACAAGACAATGACCCTAAGCACACAGCTAAAATGACGAAGGAGTGGCTTCACAACAACTCTGTGACTGTTCTTGAATGACCCAGCCAGAGCCCTGACTTAAACCCAATTGAGCATCTCTGGAGAGACCTAAAAATGGCTGTCCACCAACGTTTACCATCCAACCTGATAGAAGTGGAGAGGATCTGCAAGGAGGAATTGCAGAGGATCCCCAAATCCAGGTGTGAAAACTTGTTGCATCTTTCCCAAAAAGACTCATGGCTGTATTAGATCAAAAGGGTGCTTCTACTAAATACTGAGCAAAAGGTCTGAATACTTAGGACCATGTGATATTTCAGTTTTTCTTTTTTAATAAATCTGCAAAAATGTCAACAATTCTGTGTTTTTCTGTCAATATGGGGTGCTGTGTGTACATTGAGGAAAAAAAAATGAACTTAAATGATTTTAGCAAATGGCTGCAATATAACAAAGAGTGAGAAATTTAAGGGGGTCTGAATACTTACTGAATACTTAAAACAAAGTACCAAACACACTAGAAATATGTTAAATCATGAAACACTTGGCTAAGTGCTAATGTATGCGATTAACGCCACGAAACAGGAAGTTGTTGTAACTCAGGCATACAAAGGTCGATCTGCTCCAAACTTCACATGTTTGATAATAATCCTGGCCTGAAGTCATCTACATGGCAATATTCAGTTACAGTCAAAGCGCCACCTGTTGGCAGCAGGAAGTGTGCCACTTTGAAATGACTTTGCCATAATTCTCCTGTATTTACTCACTTACATGCATGTCACCCACTGTTCACTGTTTTCCTAAGGCCAACCGGTGGCAGTGAGCCCCGGTGCGAGGGCCCTTTCATCGCTGCTTGCAGCTTTAATTTTGTTTATGTTTGCCTATTTATGCCCTGTGTGTTCATTCACTCATTGTGAAGTCTTGTTTGAGCTACAACTGCAATTCTGAGCATTCCTTCCTGAATTCATGGTTTTAATCTTTTGCCTGTTCTTTGGATTACCTTGTTTGCCTGTGTTTCTTGGACCTTGTTTTATGTTTGGACTGTTTGCCTGTGTTTTTGTTCTTATGGCCGTTTATGGATTATGACTGTGGGTTATCCTAAATATAAGCTGCATTTGGATCTTCAGCCTGTGCTTCAGAGCAGTTTGTAACAGTAGTACTACTTATTTGCATTACTTCTTGCATAGTTACCTATTAATGCCAGACCATTATTCTAAAGTGTTACCAACAGGTCCATAAGGGCTAGCATGTTAGCTTAGTCTGCTAAGCTTTGTCATCAACAATTGTGGTAGGAAATGAATACTGTTGTTAAAAAAAAAAAAAAAAAAATAATAATAATAATAATAATTTGTAAAATGCCAGCGAATGTTTGAAACAACTAATTTTACCGATGAGGCAAAAAAAAAAAAAAAAAAAAAAAAATGATATATACATACATATACAGTGGGTATGGAAAGTATTCAGACCCCCTTAAATTTTCCACTCTTTGTTATATTTGCTAAATATATATATCTGCCATTTGCTAAAATCATTTAAGTTCATTTTTTTCCTCATTAATGTACACACAGCACCCCATATTGACAGAAAAACACAGAATTGTTGACATTTTTGCAGAGCTATTTTGCAATTTTTTTATTAAAAAAGAAAAACTGAAATATCACATGGTCCTAAGTATTCAGACCCTTTGCTCAGTATTTAGTAGAAGCACCCTTTTGATCTAATACAGCCATGAGTCTTTTTGGGAAAGATGCAACAAGTTTTTCACACCTGGATTTGGGGATCCTCTGCCATTCCTCCTTGCAGATCCTCTCCAGTTCTATCAGGTTGGATGGTAAACGTTGGTGGACAGCCATTTTTAGGTCTCTCCAGAGATGCTCAAATGGGTTTAAGTCAGGGCTCTGGCTGGGCCATTCAAGAACAGTCACGGAGTTGTTGTGAAGCCACTCCTTCGTTATTTTAGCTGTATGCTTGGGGTCATTGTCTTGTTGGAAGGTAAGCCTTCGGCCCAGTCTGAGGTCCTGAGCACTCTGGAGAAGGATTTCATCCAGGATATCCCTGTACTTGGCCACATTCATCGTACCCTCGATTGCAACCAGTCGTCCTGTCCCTGCAGCTAAAAAACACCTCCACAGCATGATGCTGCCACCACCATGCTTCACTGTTGGGATTGTATTGGACAGGTGACGAGCAGTGCCTGGTTTTCTCCACACATAAGTTAAACCACCAATGTTTTATAGGTTACACTGGATGTGTGTTTACTGTAAAGTCAGAATTGTAATCATGTCACGTCTTTGTTTTGTATTGTACAAATGGGGAGTTAAACAATTACATGTAAGGTTAACAGATTGGAAAATCAATATACACTCAAATAAAATGTATGTGTCCATGCACTCGCAAATTAATCTGTAAAGATGTATGTATATGAGTTTACTTGCATTTTATTTCGCTAAGTATGTCACAGATTAAGTTTGTCAGCTGGAATGTAAGGGGCATCAATTCACCAATTAAAAGAAATAAGATACTGAATTACCTTAATGCTGATATATGTATGTTACAAGAAACACATTTACTTCAGTCTGAAATGAGGAAATTACAGTCAACAAAATATACTAATGTTTATGGTGCTTCACTTAACTCTAAAAAGAGAGGAGGCATGATATTAATAAACAAAAATATATCAATTACAAATAAAGTAGAAATTTCAGATCCAGAAGGACGCTATATTATCATTAATGCATCTATAAACAATACAGAAATGACTATTGCTAACATATATGGACCAAATACAGACAATGGTGAAATATTCCACAAGGTGTTTTCAATAGTGTCCACCTTTCCACAGTCCAAAATCATCATCGGAGGAGATTTTAACACAGTTCTTAATCCTTCATTAGATAAATCAAATAACACAATTCAATTTAAAACATGGCAATCTACAGATACAATAAAAGAGCATGTGATTGAACTTGGACTGGGTGACAGCTGGAGACTAAACAATCCCACCACAAGAGACTATACTTATTTCTCACCAGTACATAAAACATACTCACGTATAGATTTTTTTTTTTTTAATAAACAATTCAATCATCCAAGATATAACAGATACAAAAATCAACCCAATCGTTATTTCAGACCATGCACCTATTTCATTGACATTCAACAATAAAAATCATTTTAAAACACCTCAATGATAGAGAATGAACACATCACTACTACAAGATAAAGAATTTAATGAGTACTTTAAAAAAGACTAAAATTACTACATTTTGAACATAATAATAAATCTGGGAAATATCTAGCTAACCTACTTAAACGAAATAAAAGAAAAAACTCTAATAACAACCATTAAAAACTCAGACAATAACATAATGTCACAGTTCCCGTTTGTCCCGGACTCCATTTCCCATAATCCTCCTGTTCTCCACACCTGCACTCACTTCCCTCATCTTCTCCCCATCATCACTGATCATCTGCACCTGGACTTCCTCATCAGCACTCCCTTTATTTTGGACTCACTCCCTTCACTCCCTGTCCGATCTTGATGTTGCTATGATGATTGTTTACCTAACGTGTGTTAAGTGTGTTTATCTCTCCTTCGTATTTTTAAAGTACCCATTATTGTGGATTACCAAGTATTGCCTCTTCAGTACAGCACCACACGTAACAGAAGATCGGACCCAAAACCGACTGGTAATCTACTCTTGAGAATGGGTATCTTCATTGTCCCTGTGCCTTCTAAAGAAAGCCTGTTCACAGCGGAAGAACGGCTCGTTGGACTATTTCAAGTTGGATGCTCTCTGGAGAGGTATGTGGAGGAGTTCGTAGAGCTAGCTTATCTGACGAATTGTTCAGACGCTTGTTTAATCGCGCTGTTTCTGGACGGACTGGATGAGAGCACAATCCGTTTTGATGAACCTGACGATTATGTTTCCTTAAACGATACTATTAATTTAATCTTGTATTTAAATGGCTCCAAATTCCTTGTCGAAGAGGTTCAGTGTAGTGATTTTTACTTTGTCCATTTAAGGACGCGAAGTAAAGTAGGGATTGGTACTCAAGTCACCGCTGACGTTGTGATTTTTGGACACACGTCTCTTAAGGTGTGGTTATGAGTACATCAGATGACCACTTCCCCCTTTTTCCCTAGTTCAGGGCACCAGTCAAGGTCTGTTACCTTGGCAGTATGAGAACACTCCCAACAGGGGCTTTCATTCATTTAGAATTAATGTAAAGTGGTCAGCTGATTTATCTGAAATATTGGTGATATTGCTAACTTGTAGAACCTCTTCTGTATTATCAGCACAAGGAAGACACAAGTGTAATAAAATAAATTTTATTAACAAAAAGATAAACAAGAATAACTAACACAACTACTAAATGAATACTATGAATGATAAAGGAATAAAGTGCATAAGCTACATAGAATACAAGTGATTAAGTTGGGTGTGGCTATGGAAGAGTTACGCTATCTTATGGAAAGATAAACGGTTTCTCTGAAAATAATAAGGTGGAGAACCTTATTATGCACCAAACAAATAAACGAAAGATTATTTGTTATTAACTAACATCAGCTATATTACATCTAATGGAAATTAGGAAATTATATACTGATAATATACAACAATGCCAAGGTCTCTGGAAAGAGGTTTGGTTAAGTGATCTTTACGTTCCACTTGGTCGAGTCCAATGACGGTGATGTCTTCCACTGGTTGTGCTGGGTGACAGTGCAGTGGGGAGAGGAGCCAGAATCTGTTTCAACAGTCTTGAACGCGATGCTCTGTGGGATGCTGATCTCCTGGAGCACCAAAGGGTCCTAAAATCTGGAACACGCAGATGAGGCCCTGGTGTAGGTGCAGAAGGTCCTTAACAATCTGGAACACGCAGACGAAGGTACCTTGGAGTGAAGGTTTGCTCTCCTGAGCTTAACCTTGTTGCAGATGTCGTTACTGTCTCGCTGGACGGAAACTCTGAACGTAGTGTTTTTTTGATGTCTCTTTCCTCACAAGCTAGAGGCTCAGAACGTGGTCGTCTCTGTCGCTGCCTCACAAGCTGTAGGCTCAGATCACGGGATCTGTTGTTGTCTCTTCTGGATGGACCAGAGGCTCAGAACGGTATATCTGTTATGTCTTCTCCCTTCTCCCTTGTGATTGGCTGCTGGCATCAGAGGGGACACACAGAGTGTGACCCACCCTTCTTTCTCCTGTGGAACTCATTTGCATTAAGCACAAAGTTGGAAGTCTTTACAGTGTCTTTAAAGTTTACCAACGCATTTCTCACTTTCCAAATCACCACCAGAATACCTTTGGCAATATTCTAAACAAATAGAGACTAAACATGATGGAAAAAGATTGAACTGTCATTCAATTGTACATTAACAGCTGAATTTGCGTCAGATGTTGCACTACAAATAGCTGTCACTGGAATACTTATTTCTGTGAATAAGTATGAAATGGATGTGTAGTTTGCATCAGTTCTAAGGTTTTCAAACATAGTTTTGAATGGATTTGGATGGATCTTTGTGATCTCTCTTTGTTTCACCCATTGCTGCTAAGGTCCCGAGGAATTTTTATGGCAGTCTCTGGCCAACCTTAGAAAAGTAGTCTCTAGATGGGTGAAGGGCAGAAACTGCCTGTGGACCAATGAGAAGTCCTGTCCTTCCCAAGCTTGGTACAAGAGGTCTTCTTCTTGCCCTCTAAGAGAGGTCTGGATGTTGTCCTTACATCTTTATCTGATGGCGTTGGACAGTTTGTTTGTGTTAGTCCACCAAGATCCAATCAAAATGTAGCAAACCTTTGTCCGATGTTACAGACAGAGAGGGGCCCGGCCATAAACTGGGCCCTAGAATGTGCTGTTCACTACACAGGATTCCAAGTGCTCATCTCGTCCAGTCCCCCCAGAAACACGGGTGGCCTGGCCAGTTCGTGAGCCTGCGTCTTCCTCCACATGCTCCTCCAGTGAATTGTTTTCCTGTTTCATGCTAGACCCACATACCACCGCTGGGTCCAGAAGACGGAAAAGGAGGAAGAGGAAGACAGTCTCTGTAGAGCCCTCTCCAATCTCTGCAGAGCCCTCTCCAGACTCTGCTGAGTCCGCACCAGCCTCTTACGAACTGCCAAAGGATGCCAACTGGCTAATAGACTTCTGGACTGAAGCTGCCAACGAGCCAGTATCTCCAGTAGCTGCCAACGAGCCAGTATCTCCAGTCTCTGCCGCCGAGCCAGTATCTCCAGTCTCTGCCGCCGAGCCAGCAGCTCTAGTCTCTGCCGCCGAGCCAGTATCTCCAGTCTCTGCCACCGAGCCAGCAGCTCCAGCCCTCTCTGTGCCAGCAGCTCCAGCCCTCGTCGAGCCAGCAGCTCCAGCCCTCACCGAGCAAGCAGCACCAGTCTCCGCCGAGCCCTCTGCTCCAATCACTACTGCTGCCACCGCCCACAAGCCCACTCCAGCCCATGCATCCACTCCATGCCACGGACCAATTAAGCCTTCCCTAAACCTCCCCAAGTATTTTTTTTGGGGGGGCCCAGTACCTGTGGGTGGGGAACTCCTGGGCAGGGTTTTGGGGTTGCCAGAGCCCACCAAGGCTCCAGACCCACAATGGCTACCTAAGGACATTGACCCGCAAAGGCAGCCCTCGTCTCCAGACCCGCAATGGCCTGCTACAGCTCCTGACCCACCATGGCCTGCTGTAGCCCCTGACCCACCATGGCCTGCTGTAGCCCCTGACCCACCATGGCCTGCTACAGCTCCTGACCCACCATGGCCTGCTGCAGCTCCTGACCCACCATGGCCTGCTGCAGCTCCTGACCCTCCATGGCCGCCCACGGCCTCTGACCCACCATGGCCTGCTGCAGCGCCTGACCCACCATGGCCTGCTGCAGCTCCTGACCCACCATGGCCTGCTGCAGCTCCTGACCCACCATGGCCTGCTGCAGCTCCTGACCCACCATGGTCTACTGCAGCTCCTGACCCTCCATGGCCGCCCACGGCCTCTGACCCACCATGGCCTGCTGCAGCGCCTGACCCACCATGGCCTGCTGCAGCTCCTGACCCACCATGGCCTGCTACAGCGCCTGACCCAGCATGGCCTGCTGCAGCTCCTGACCCACCATGGCCTGCTGCAGCTCCTGACCCTCCATGACCGCCCACGGCCTCTGACCCTCAATGGCCGCCCACGGCCCCTAACACGCCATGGCCTGCCGAAGCTCCTGACCCGCCATGGCTCATGAATCCACCCTGGAGACCCACCCCCCCTGTCACTGTCGCAGTTCCCGTGTGTCCCGGACTCCATTTCCCATAATCCTCCTGTTCTCCACACCTGCACTCACTTCCCTCGTCTTCTCCCCATCATCACTGATCATCTGCACCTGGACTTCCTCATCAGCACTCCATTTATTATGGACTCACTCCCTTCACTCCCTGTCCGATCTTGATGTTGCTATGATGATTGTTTACCTAACATGTGTTAAGTGTGTTTATCTCTCCTTCGTATTATTAAAGTACCCATTATTGTGGATTACCAAGTATTGCCTCTTCAGTACAGCACCACACGTAACACATAACACATAATCCACAAGAAATAAATGAGACATTCAGGAATTTCTACCAATCACTATATAGTAATAAACAAAAGGAAAATAGAAAAGCAATAGACTCATTTCTCCAAAACATAACAACACCAATATTAAATCCCTCCCAACTACAATCTTTAGAAGAACCATTGACATTAGAGGAATAGAGGAAAGCCCTTTTCTCACTATCAAATAATAAAGCTCCAGGCCTAGATGGGTATCCAGCAGAGTTTTATAAACACTTTTGGCCAACAATATCATCACTATTTTACGGAATGACAGAAGACATCAAACTCCAATCTACCATACCACAACATATGAACACTGCACTAATTACAGTTTTACTTAAACCAAATAAAGACGCATCCTTGTGTTCCAGTTACCGCCCACTATCACTTATAAACACAGACTTAAAAAGTAATTAGTAAAGCACTAGCAATACGTTTAGAATCAGTTATGCCAACTCTTATTCATCCAGACCAAACAGGCTTTGTGAAAGGACGTCAATCATCTAACAATACTCGTCGATTATTTCATATAATAAATAACTCCACTAAACAAAAAACTAATACAATAATTGTCTCCCTCAATGCGGAGAAAGCATTTGATAAGGTAAATTGGCAATTCTTATACACAACATTGGAAAAATATGGCTTTGGGGAAACCTTTATACACTGGACTAAGTTACTCTACAATACACAGATGGCATCAGTTATTACAAATGATATTACATCACCACCATTCCAATTACAATGAGGCACTAGACAGGGATGTCCTCTATCCTCTACTTTTTGCACTGTTTATAGAACCCCTTACAGCAGCTATTAGACAAAATGACAATGTGGCGAGCAGGGCGGGCGAGAGCCGTGAGGGAACGGTGCGAGGCCGGTGAAATGATCTTCACCTGTGAGGCGCACTGGCCTCGAGTCTCTCACGGAGGAGCTCCGGGAGCATAAAATGAGGAGCGACGACAGTGAAGGACGAGAGAGGACCAGGCCTGGACTTTATTTTATGTTTTATTATGTTTGTGTGGCCAGCACACGTCCGCGAGGGTCTGCTGGCATTACTTTTGTTTTGTTCTTTGTTTATTTTAATTAAAGTTTTGTTGAATGTTCGCCGGTTCCTGCCTCTTTCTTCCCATATTTACGAACTACGTTACATTGGTGCCAAAACCCGGGAGGAAGGAGGGACATGCTGTCAGAGAGCCCTCGCTGCTGAGGGGGATCGCGGTGCTGCGGAGTTCGGGCAGCGCGGGAGTGAAGACCACGAGAGGCTGCCCGAGGCGGTGGTACTGGAGCCTTGTCAAAGGTGGGACGGAGACCCAGATGCCGTGCTCCTGGGACGAGGTGGGGTGGCTGCCGTCCTGGAGGGAGTGGAGGAGTGCCATCGCATGGCACCGCGAAGAAGAGCCTCTCGGCTGGCTGAGGACCGAGCGGCAGTGTGTCTGGGAACCGGACCCAGAATTTTTTATTTTTTATTTTTTCCTCTCTCCCCTCTCTCGTCCTGTCGCTCCCCTTGCTTCCATCTCCTTTCTCTCGTCTCATCTGTCCTTACCCTTAGGTGCTGCGGCCGCCGAGACAGGCCCCGGGGGGGAGTAAGCGCAGTCACGGGAGTACCCCCCCGGCCTGCGAGCAGGGCGGGCGAGAGCCGTGAGGGAACGACCTTAAGTCTCTCACGGAGGAGCTCCGGGAGCATAAAAGGAGGAGCAACGACAGTGAAGGACGAGAGAGGACCAGGCCTGGACTTTATTTTATGTTTTATTATGTTTGTGTGGACCCTTGCGGACGTCTGCCGGCATTACTTTCGATTTGTTCTTTGTTTATTTTATTAAAGTTTTGTTGAATGTTCGCCGGTTCCAGCCTCCTTCTTCCCATATTTATGAACTACGTTACAGACAATATTGCAGGTTATAAATCTGACAATATTACCCATAAAATATCATTATATGCAGATGACATTATTCTCTATATACAAAATCCAGAAAAATCACTTACAGAACTCATCAAACTTATTAACAACTACTCCAAAATATCATATTACTCAATAAACTAGAATAAATCAATAATACTTCCATTAAATAAAACCCTCAATTCAGCTAAAATAAAAAAAAACAATCAATTTAAAATAGTCAACATTATGTACTTGGGAATAGAGTTTTCTTCAAATATATCGGATTTATATGCTCTCAATTTTACCTCAATTTTAAAAAAACAGAAAATGACTTAAAACGCTGGATGTATCTGCCATTATCAATCATCGGACGAGTAACCACAATCAAGATGTCTATATTAACAAAAATAAATTATCTCTTCCCAATGATTCCAATACAAACTCCCAAAAAATGGTTCAACACACTTGACAACATAATAAACAATTTCTACTGTAATGGTAAAGAAACCAAGAATTGCACTAAGAACATTACAAAAACCAAAAGAGCAAGGAGGACTATCAGCACCCAATTTTCAATATTACTATTTAGCCACAGTTACTTCATATGACCAAATGGATCAATAATATCACTTTGAAAACCCCTGGATTCAACCTGAACAATCATCATGTAAAGAAATTCCAATATCTAATTTACCGTGTCTTAGCAATATTAAAAAACATAATCTATATCGAAATATAGCAATACAGACAACATTAACAGCCTGGTGGAAAACTAATAAAATAACTGGTCATTCTGTGTCACTGCATGCTTATTCACCCATTTGGAATAATCCAGATTTTACTATTAATAAACTTCCACTTGTTAATAAAAAAGATATTATATATTTACATCATCTATATTTAAACAACAAATTTCTATCATTCACAGAATTATCTCAAAATAAAAAATAATAATAAAAATCAAATCTTTTTTTTATCTACAAATAAAAAGTGCAATTACAGCTAAAACAAGAAATACACAAATACTATCACAAACACTTCTAGACAACATTGGAAATATCAGACAATCAACAAAAATAATGAAAAAACATTATACATGTTAATATTATCTGCTGATAAAAAAATGCTCTATACCAACCAAAAAATGGGAACAGGACCTCAATATGTCAACAGACACTAATTATTGGAATCAAATTTGTAAAAACACATTCAGTTTCAGTGTAAATACAAATATACAATTAATACAATATAAAATCCTACATAGAACACATTTAACTCAACAAACAATGTTTAAAATGGGTAATGCAGCATCTGATAAATGCACACAATGTAATCACAATACAGCAGATAAATATCTTCATGCATTATGGTCATGTCCATCTGTCGCCTCTTTTTGGAAGGAAATAGTTGAAATATTATCAATGATGTTTAACTGTAATATCCCAATTATCCCATCACTATGTCTGTTAGGTGATACCTCCACAATACCTAATATAATAGAACATACCGCTCCTCTACTCTTGTCTCTAGCTGTTGCCAAGCAAACCATTCTCATACAATGGAAACATAAAACACAAATTCTATTGCACAATGGCTCCACTTCTTAAAAGAACATATTACAAATGAAAGACAAACCACTATAACAAAAAACAAACTGCAGGATTTTACAATTCAATTCTCACCCCACACCTCCTATCTAGAGGACTAGACATAATTTAGGATTATCTAGGGTTACTTTTATATTGTACACAATGCATCAACAAACTATTAGTGAATTGATGCCCCAAAACTATATAAAATCAGGATGTTTAGGTATACAGTGGGTACGGAAAGTATTCAGACCCCCTTAAATTTTTCACTCTTTGTTATATTGCAGCCATTTGCTAAAATCATTTAAGTTTTTTTCCTCATTAATGTACACACAGCACCCCATATTGACAGAAAAACACAGAATTGTTGACATTTTTGCAGATTTATTAAAAAAGAAAAACTGAAATATCACATGGTCCTAAGTATTCAGACCCTTCAGGCACTCAGGTGCTGTCCATTTCTTCTGATCATCCTTGAGATGGTTCTACACCAGTCAGGGCTTTATGGCAGAGTGACCCGACGGAAGCCTCTCCTCAGTGTAAGTAACACGAAAGCCCGCATGGAGTTTGCCAAGATGGTGAGAAATAAGATTCTCTGGTCTGATGAGACCAAGATAGAACTTTTTGGCCTTAATTCTAAGCAGTATGTGTGGAGAAAACCAGGCACTGATCATCACCTGTCCAATACAGTCCCAACAGTGAAGCATGGTGGTGGTAGCATCATCATGCTGTGGGGGTGTTTTTCAGCTGCAGGGACAGGACGACTGGTTGCAATCGAGGGAAAGATTAATGCGGCCAAGTACAGGGATATCCTGGATGAAAACCTTCTCCAGAGTGCTCAGGACCTCAGACTGGGCCGAAGGTTTACCTTTTTAACAAGACAATGACCCTAAGCACACAGCTAAAATAATGAAGGAGTGGCTTCACAACAACTCCGTGACTGTTCTTGAATGGCCCAGCCAGAGCCCTGACTTAAACCAAATTGAGCATCTCTGGAGAGACCTAAAAATGGCTGTCCACCAACGTTTACCATCCAACCTGACAGAACTGGAGATGATCTGCAAGGAGGAATGGCAGAGGATCCCCAAATCCATGTGTGAAAAACTTGTTGCATCTTTCCCAAAAAGACTCATGGCTGTATTAGATCAAAAGGGTGCTTCTACTAAATACTGAGCAAAGGGTCTGAATACTTAGGACCATGTGATATTTCTGTTTTTCTTTTTTAATAAATCTGCAAAAATGTCAACAATTCTGTGTTTTTCTGTCAATATGGGGTGCTGTGTGTACATTAATGAGGAAAAAATGAACTTAAATGATTTTAGCAAATGGCTGCAATATAACAAAGAATGAAAAATTTAAGAGGGTCTGAATACTTTCTGTACCCACTGTATAATTATACATAGACATCAGTGATATATTACCTACTTGACTCTGTCATTGGTGAGTAATTATGAATATATGGGTGTCTATGTGCATGTAGGTATGTGCATTTATTTATATAACTAGATATAGATATATACATAAGTATATGTATACTAATGTGAGTGTGTATTTATGTGTATATATATGTAGATGGATGGCATAGATGTAGAAATGTTGTCACATACTGTATATTATTAAACTTTTTCTTCCTTCTCCCCCTTTGCTCTTCCCCTCCCCCCTCCTCTCCTCTCCTCTCCTCTCAATTTAAGTGTCACAGACACGTCAGGTTCCAACATCACCCAATCACAACACACGCTGTCTCCAGAGTACTGATCACCGCCACCTGCACCTCATCACTCCACTCATCAGCAGCACTATAAAGCACACACTCACACAGCACTCTATGTCCGGTCTCGTTAGCATATACTCCCTGTTATGCTTACCTCAAGGACTCCTCTTCGTATACTCACCTGTCTCCAGCGTGTCTCCTTCCCTCTGTGTGCCTCGTCTGCTGTGTGGGTGTGTTTCAGCCAGCTCCCAAGTTCTCCAGCGATCTCCAAGCTCCAACGTGTCTCTACCTGCAACAGAAAGGACAGTAATTATTCCTCATACTACCCGTTCTACATTATCTACAACCAGTTCACTCACCTGTGTGTTATCCTCTGCTCTACTGTGGTCAATAAAACAACCATTACCTGTTACATCTGTGTCTGCCTCCTGTGTACCGTAACAGAAGACCGGACCAACACCGCAGACCCAGTATGAGCCAGCCGGATCCATTTCAGGAACTGGTGGATGCGCTTCGGTGCACTTTAACCATCAATCCACCACCGCCATCTCCAGTCACTGTCCCTTCACCTGCACCAACGAACACCACCGCCAATGTCAACAGTTCTCCTTCGTTGCCGCCGTATTGCAGCGGATTCCTGCTGCAATGCACACTGGTCCTGGAGATGCAGCCGCACCTGTACCCGAGTGACACATCCAAGATTGCGTTAATCATTTCTCAGCTCAGCGACAAAGCATTGAAATGGGCCAATTCCATCTGGTCCCAGCGGGGCGCTGTAACCCAATCCTACTCGGCGTTTATTTCCCACTTCTGGGAAGTGTTCGGGAAACCGATCACGGATTCTTCAGCTGGTGAGAAACTCTATAATTTAAAACAAGGATCAATGTCTATTTACGATTATGCTTTGCAATTCAGAACCCTTGCAGCACTCAGCGGATGGAATGAACAAGCCCTGATAACAACTTATCGTCAAGGATTAGAGCCTCGGGTGCGGCTGCATCTCGCTGCATGCGAGGACTCCATCGGCCTCGAGAAATTCTTCCAGCTGTCCATTCGCTGCGCCACTCGCATGCAAGCGTGCATCCAAGAGCACCAGGACCAGTCCCTCTCCAACGTGCTCCTCTGCCGAACCCGTCAGCACTCCAGAACCAGCCCAAGAACCCATGGAAGTGGAAAACTCTCGTCTATCTTCTGAAGAGCGCCGCCGTCGGCTGACCCTGCATCTCTGTCTATACTGTGGAGGTCCTGGGCATGTGATTGCAGCATGCCCCACACGACCACCGCGACCCCTGGTGAGTGCTATTATTCCTGCTACTCATAAAATGAAACCACTCACTACTGTCGACAATCTTACTGCCGCTACTGTCTCCCTTTCAGTGGTCGCGCTCCTCGACTCAGGGTCAGCCGGCAACTTCGTCTCCGGCACCATCTGCCGGCAGCTACGTCTCAAGACCTCTCCGCCTCCGACCATCTACAAGATCAACTCAATAACCGGCAAACCCCTGAGTCGTAAGCGCGTCCGCACCGTGGCTGGACCAGTAACACTTCGAGTTGGTTTACTACACCAAGAAGAGATACATCTGCTGGTTCTGGAGGATTCCACCGCTGACGTGGTTCTGGGGCGCCCCTGGTTGGAGCAGCATAA
The DNA here is from genome assembly GCF_018812025.1 of Megalobrama amblycephala. Classification (NCBI taxonomy): domain Eukaryota; kingdom Metazoa; phylum Chordata; class Actinopteri; order Cypriniformes; family Xenocyprididae; genus Megalobrama; species Megalobrama amblycephala. The sequence continues at coordinate 4,160,868 of NC_063047.1, forward strand.
CCCCACCATCTCCTGGAAAACGGGCGAAATCCTGAAGTGGGGCGACACATGCTTCTCTCGCTGTCTGGCTGAACTTCCTGTTCCACCATCTCCATCGCCTGACCACTCTCTCTGCGCCACGTCCATCGAAAGTCCAGTCGAACAATGCTCCGTCATCATCCCCAAGTGTTACTCCCCCTTCAGCGATGTCTTCTGCCCGCAACGGGCTTCCAAGCTGCCTCCACACCGGCCATGGGACTGTGCCATCGACCTGCTTCCAGGTGAACCTGTGCCAAAGGGTAAGATATACCCACTGTCCATCCCGGAGGAGAAGGCCATGGAGGATTACATCAAGGAAGCCCTCGCCCAAGGTTACATCAGGCCGTCTACTTCCCCTGCTGCTTCCAGTTTCTTCTTCGTGGCTAAAAAGGACGGAGGCTTGCGGCCATGCATCGATTATCGCTCACTCAACAAGATTACAGTCAAGTTCAGGTATCCCCTTCCTCTCGTCCCAGCGGCCCTGGAACATCTCCGTGGTGCCACTGTGTTTACGAAGCTGGACCTCCGCAGTGCGTACAACCTCATCCGGATACGTGAGGGGGACGAGTGGAAGACCGCCTTCATCACCCCTACTGGCCACTACGAATATCTGGTAATGCCGTATGGACTGGTCAACGCCCCCTCCGTATTCCAGGATTTCATACATGAGGTGCTCCGGGAGTTTCTCCACTGTTTTGTCCTAGTCTACATCGATGACATACTCATATACTCCCGGAGCCAGGCCGAACATCGCCAACACATTGCGGAGGTCCTCACCCGTCTTCGTCAGTACAACCTGTTCCTCAAGGCAGAGAAGTGCTCCTTCCACCAACCTTCAGTCTCTTTCCTGGGTTACAACATAGACCACAGTGGCATCCGGATGGATGAGAGGAAGGTGGAGTCCATCACCAACTGGCCAGAACCCACCACCATAAAAGAGCTCCAGCGCTTCCTCGGATTCTCTAACTTCTACAGACGGTTCATCAAAGGTTACAGTTCCATCACCCATCCACTTACCAGCCTGCTCCGCAATAAGCCCAAGTCTCTGTCCTGGAACCCAGCAGCCACCAACGCCTTTAACCACCTCAAGGAAGCCTTCACTACCGCTCCCTTACTCGTCCATCCAGACCCAGAAAAACAGTTTGTCGTCGAAGTGGACGCCTCGACAAATGGAGAGGGAGCGGTGTTATCACAGCAGCAGGGGACGCCAAGTAGACTCCATCCATGCGCCTTCTTCTCCCCCAAGCTCAGCCCGGCGGAAGTCAACTACTCCATCGGTGACAGGGAACTTCTTGCTGTTAAGCTTGCCTTGGAAGAGTGGAGGCATTGGCTGGAGGGAGCCAAACATGCATTCCTGGTGTTGACAGACCATAAGAACCTTGAATATCTTCGGTCAGCAAAGAGACTGAACCCTAGACAAGCTCGCTGGGCCATGTTCTTCTCCCGTTTCAATTACACCATCTCCTACCGCCCAGGTACCAAAAACGTGAAAGCAGACGCTCTCTCCCGTCTCCATGCTCCTGAGGAAAAGACCGAAGAACCTGAACCCATCAGTGAGTCCTATTACCTGGTCAGAGGAGACCATCCCCTCCTCCAATGCCTCCACGAACCCTCCGCCGGGCTGTCCACCCAGCTTGTTGTACATCCCACGGACACGACGCACTCCCACCATTCACTCGGCTCACACGTCACTAGGCACTGGTCACCCGGGGGTCAATGAAACCCTCTCGTTGCTAAAAGAACGCTTCTGGTGGCCAGGGATGGCTTCGGATGTCAGAAGGTACGTGCAGGGCTGTCGGGAGTGTGCCATCTCCAAATCTCCTCGTCATCTGCCAGCTGGGAAACTCCTTCCGCTGCCCGTTCCAGATCGCCCATGGTCACACCTAGGAGTGGATTTCATTACTGATCTCCCTGTCTCAGAAGGAAATACCACCATCCTAGTTGTTGTGGATCGCTTCTCAAAATCATGCCGTCTGATTCCAATCCCAGGATTACCCACTGCCATGGAGACCGCCGAAATACTCTTCAACCAAGTCTTCAGATACTTCGGAATACCAGAAGATATAGTCTCCGACCGAGGACCCCAGTTCATATCCAGAGTATGGAAGTCGTTCTACTCCCTCCTAGGTGTGGCCGTCAGCCTGACTTCCGGATACCACCCGCAGTTGAACGGGCAGACGGAAAGGAAGGTACAGGAGATTGGCCGCTTCCTCCGTACCTTCTGTCATGACCACCAGGACTCTTGGAACCAGTTCCTGGGTTGGGCCGAGTACGCCCAAAACTCTCTCCGGCAGTCGACTACAGGACTCACACCGTACCAGTGCGTACTCGGCTACCAACCCCCACTGTTCCCCTGGTCCGGGGAACCCTCCAACGTTCCGGCAGTGGATTACTGGTTCCGAGAGAGCGAGAGGGTCTGGGACTCAGCACACCATCAACTGCAACGAGCCCTGCGCAGACGCAGGATGGTAGCCGACCTTCGACGCTCCAACACTCCGGTCTTCCAGCCTGGTCAGATGGTTTGGCTATCCACCCGGGATATCAGACTGCGTCTTCCCTGCAGAAAGCTGAGTCCCAGGTTCATTGGCCCATTCCCCATCGTCAAGCAGGTCAACCCAGTCACCTATCAACTCCGTCTTCCACAAGGGTATCGTATACACCCCACTTTCCACGTGTCACTGCTGAAAGCTCACCACCCTTCTGTTCTTCCCACAGGACCTGACGTGGCTCCCGCCGAACCCCCCTTCCACTCATCCTGGAGGACGGAGCTGCGTATGAGGTTCATGAGATCTTGGACTCCCGGCGTCGTGGTGGTCAGCTGGAATATTTCGTGGACTGGGAAGGATACGGCCCCGAGGAACGCTCCTGGGTCCCAAGGAACGACATCTTGGACCCCAGCTTACTCCAAACATTCCACGACAGTCACCCTGAGAAACCGGCACCGCGGGGAAGAGGACGACCACCACGGCGTCGGGGTCCTCGGCCCTCTGGAGTGGGCCGTGGAGGGGGGGTACTGTCACAGACACGTCAGGTTCCAACATCACCCAATCACAACGCACGCTGTCTCCAGAGTACTGATCACCGCCACCTGCACCTCATCACTCCACTCATCAGCAGCACTATAAAGCACACACTCACACAGCACTCTATGTCCGGTCTCGTTCGCATATACTCCCTGTTAGGCTTACCTCAAGGACTCCTCTTCGTATACTCAGCTGTCTCCAGCGTGTCTCCTTCCCTCTGTGTGCCTCGTCTGCTGTGTGGGTGTGTTTCAGCTAGCTCCCAAGTTCTCCAGCGATCTCCAAGCTCCAACGTGTCTCTACCTGCAACAGAAAGGACAGTAACTATTTCTCATACTACCCGTTCTACATTATCTACAACCAGTTCACTCACCTGTGTGTTATCCTCTGCTCTACTGTGGTCAATAAAACAACCATTACCTGTTACATCTGTGTCTGCCTCCTGTGTACCGTAACATTAAGGAAGTGCCCCCCATTTATAATAGCATTTCTGGGGCGGGAGGGGACCTGTCCGTGCAGCTTCAATGTCCTGACGATGCGTATCCCTCCAGCCCTTGGTGAGGTACACCTTCCTTTTTGGAAACCAGCAAATGAGGTTTACCTGTCTATTATCCCCCCCACCCCCAAACTTTTTTTTTTTTCTTCCCCCTCTTCTCCTCCCTCTCCCTTACGTTATATCTGGGTACCTGCAATGAGTAGACTCCCCGTAAACAGTTGGAATAACACACTCAGCATAAATCGCTCTATAATAACCAAGACATTTCTTCTATACACATCTCAAAACTGTCCAAAGCATCATCACATTTCATTGCCACCACTGCACAGTGGGATGTGAAGGGATGACTGGAGGACATGAGGGTGGAGGAGAGAATAGTGAGAGCAGGGAAAGTGAGGAGCCGAGCATGCACTCTGTGATTTGCAGGGTGTGTGGCAGGCGGGACCCAGAGCAAGGATTTTGATGCATCCTGGCCTCTGGAGGTTGGTGGGGCTGGTTGGGGTGCTGGAGTGGGGGGGAAGCTGTTGCTGGTGGACGACGGATCATGGGGGGGTAGGATTTTTTTCTTTCCCGCCCTCAGGAATGATCATGGATAGCCCAATCAAGGCCAAACCCCATAATATTCCTATTATTAGCATAACTACTAATGATATTACTGTGATTGACAGAAAGATTTTAGGAGAGGCGTAGGGAAGGAGGAGTAAAGGTAAATATCAAACACCCCTAAAGTCAATGTAATTCTGAGATATAACTCCCCCTTATCTTCTTGTTGTATTTGATATTTTTGAATGTTTTGTCAGTCTGTATATATATATATATATATATATATATATATATATATATATATATATATATATATATATGTTGTAAGTTTATAATTGGAAAAAAAAAAAAAAAAAAAAAAAAAGAATTCTATCTTGGTCTCATCAGACCAGAGAATCTTATTTCTCACCATCTTGGAGTCCTTCAGGTGTTTTTTTAGCAAACTCCATGCGGGCTTTCATGTGTCTTGCACTGAGGAGAGGCTTCTGTCGGGCCACTCTGCCATAAAGCCCCGACTGGTGGAGGGCTGCAGTGATGGTTGACTTTCTACAACTTTCTCCCATCTCCCGACTGCATCTCTGGAGCTCAGCCACAGTGATCTTTGGGTTCTTCTTTACCTCTCTCACCAAGGCTCTTCTCCTCCGATAGCTCAGTTTGGCCGGACGGCCAGCTCTAGGAAGGGTTCGGGTCTTCCCAAACGTCTTCCATTTAAGGATTATGGAGGCCACTGTGCTCTTAGGAACCTTAAGTGCAGCAGATTTTTTTTGTAACCTTGGCCAGATCTGTGCCTGCTCTTCAGGCAGTTCCTTTGACCTCATGATTCTCATTTGCTCTGACATGCACTGTGAGCTGTAAGGTCTTATATAGACAGGTGTGTGGCTTTCCTAATCAAGTCCAATCAGTATAATCAAACACAGCTGGACTCAAATGAAGGTGTAGAACCATCTCAAGGATGATCAGAAGAAATGGACATCACCTGAGTTAAATATATGAGTGTCACAGCAAAGGGTCTGAATACTTAGGACCATGTGATATTTCAGTTTTTCTTTTTTAATAAATCTGCAAAAATGTCAACAATTCTGTGTTTTTCTGTCAATATGGGGTGCTGTGTGTACATTAATGAGGAAAAAAATGAACTTAAATGATTTTAGCAAATGGCTGCAATATAACAAAGAGTGAAAAATTTAAGGGGGTCTGAATACTTTCCGTACCTACTGTATATATATATATATATATATATATATATATATATATATATATATATATATATATATATATATATATATATATATATATATACACTGTGTGCAGAATTATTAGGCAAGTTGATTTTCTCATCATATTTTTTTCCTAGCACATTTTACCAATTCCAATCAACATCAATCTTAATAACTACTATTAATATTGTTTTTAATCATTTATAAGTGATATATGAAGGCTGGAAATTAAAAATGCCTTATATTCAGGTGTGCAGAATTATTAGGCAGGTTTTCTTTTAGAGGCAAAATGAGCCAAAAAAGAGATTTAACTCAGACTGAAAACTCAAAAAATATTAAATACTCATGAGAAGGACGCAATACTAATGCATTACTAGAAATTGCAAAGTTAAAGCATGACCAAGGGACAGCAAAATGCTCATTGGGTCAGCGAGGTCATACAAAAACAGGTGGAAAAGAAAAGACACATGTTAACTGCAAAATAATTAAGATTTAAGGTGAAGAATTAAAGGTGCTAAAGAGGATGTTTTGTTTGATACATTTTTGCAATATTACTTGAAACTGTCTTTACTAACTGATAAAAGACTATTTATTAGGTGCACTGAAAGTAATAATATTAATATACATCATCTGTGCACGAGGTAGGGCCTTAAAAACATTAGCCAATCGTTTACGCGATCATCGCGTAAACGATTGGCCCTCTGGCTTGTCAATCACTGCTGTGACGTTCCTTGTAAGAGATGAGCGCGGATTGGCCCTATGGCTTGTCAATCACTGCCATGACGTTCCTTGTGAGAGACGCTCCAGTAACTTTCCACACTCCACAGGCGCCGCATGCAATGTTTTTGTCCGGAGACAGGAGTAACAACAGCAGATTATGAGTTACCTGCGGTGAGTTCGACATAATGAATCAACTAACACAACACAGCGAATGCCGGTGGTAAACACTCGTGTTCCAATACGAGTGTTTACGAGTTTTGGGAGGCGTTCCTTCGAAGGAGGGGGGTTGTTCTTACGCATGCGCTCATTTCAAAAACTCAGTAACAGTCTTTGGATTCTCAGTCGACGAAAAAATCCTCTCTATCACCTTTAAGTGTGAAACCATCAGGAACCCTTTAGTCTCCAGCGCCACCATTTTCCAGAACTGCAACCTACCTGGAGTCTCCAGAAGTGCAAGGTGTCAGGATCTCAGAGACTTAGGTTAGGTAAAGAATCCTAAAAAATGGCCCACTCTTAATAAGAATCACAAGCTGAAGTGTTATAAAATACATGAAGACTGGGTTTTTATAGGCCTTATAGACAGACAGATTGAGAGTGATTCCTGAAGGACCAGCACCACATCCTCTTGTACCACTGTTTGAAGAATTTATCTTCCAAAATCTGGCAGTAAGGTGTGGGAGTTCACTTTTAGTCCATCTCTTATCCTGAAATGTCCGTCTTGCGATGGACTAAAAATGATCTTCCAAAACTTACTGCCAGAAACCCAGTCTACATGTATTTTATAACACTTCAGCTTGTGATTCTTATTAAGAGCGGGTCATTTTTTAGGATTCTTTAGCTAACCTAAGTCTCTGAGATCCTGACACCTTGCATTTCTGGAGACTCCAGGTAGGTTGCAGTTCTGGAAAATGGTGGCGCTGGAGACTAAAGGGTTCCTGATGGTTTCACATTTAATTCTTCACCTTAATTCTTAATTATTTTGCAGTTAACATGTGTCTTTTCTTTTCCAACTGTTTTTGTATGACCCCGCTGACCCAATGAGCATTTTGCTGTCCCTTGGTCATGCTTTAACTTTGCAATTTTGCAATTTCTAGTATTGCATTAGTATTGGTATTATATATATATATATATATATATATATATATATATCAAATCAAAGAAGGCGTGTCTTACAGAAGACGAGTATGAATTCCAGAGCAACGCATTCGTTTTATCTCTGAAAGAGTGCATGGAAAGTAGCAGCTAAACATTAAGATTTAACTGTTTTATGAGATAAATGCTAAACGTCCGAGAGTAATATCCAGGGATGCAAGCAACTCAATTTTTTGAAAAATCTCACTGTTTTGAATGTAAAATATGGTATAATTTACATTTGATTCATGTTACTCATAACTGAATGATGAGACAAGAAACATTTTGTGTTTTCGAAATATAAGTTATCAGTAAGAGTGAACGTGTGCATATTTTAAAAGAAAATATTATTTGCAAATAGTTTTGACTGTATAAGAGGTCATCCTACTATAAGATTATCCTGTAAGTTTCAGAACTGAAAACTTCCTTGTTAGTCCAAAAACAGCTTTTAATGTTACCAAGCCCAGCGAATGACTCATCCTGGAATGTGCCTATAGGTGAAAAACTGCCTCTGCAGAAGAAAATCAATACCTACTTCAACATTGCAACTTTGGCCCTGCCCACTGGCATTAGTGAGATGAGGAAAAGAGAAGAGCACAGGATCACTCACTGGACTAAAAATAACACCTTCCAAAAGATCCCAATGCTGGGAATGTGGTTATTTTATTTATTTTTAACAATGTGAATATCTCAGTTGAGCATGATTTATTTTTTTATGTGGTACATTTCACTGTGGATTCTTTATTAAATCAGTCGCAATTTTGGAGCAGGCTTTGCAAACAGATGTTTATGATATGGGCCCAACATATAAGTAACCGTGTTAATTCTGATCTGTGACCAGTGATTTCTGATTTGTAATGATTCATGTACAGTTCAGATGTTCTTTGAGCCAGTAAATCAAACTTATGACTTAATGGTCAACTTCACATTGTTTCTCTTAGTAGGATGAAAATAATCTGTTATTTGAACTGTGATTAAATTAAAAATAGAAAGCGATTAAAGAACGCTTCCTTTGCAATCGCTGGAGCTGTCAATCAAATAGCACAAGTTTATCAGTGACTGATGCTGCCTTCACGTGCTATCAGAAATGTGACAATTCCCACTTCTGAAGTCGTGATTACGAGCTCATCGCATTCAGGTTTCGAAATGGGAGGGCGTTCATGTGCAATTTTTACCTAGGAAACTCGTATTTATGACAATTCCGAGAGAACATGAAGGCAGCATAGGTTCTGGAGTTGCGCCAACAAATCTCTTATTTACAGTGTGTTTGTACTGTTAGTTATGAAAGCATTCATTAATTTACAGTGTGTCTGTGATCAGCTACATGCTCTTCACTGCAACATTTCATGCCACGATCTAAATATAATGCCATAGATCTAAAAATAATCAACACTTGACTACATGATTAGTTAACCCTGAGAGCTGTAATAGTGAAGACGTGCTATAGCTTTTCGAGAGAGTTAAAGGATGCTTTCACACCTGCCTCATTTAGTTCAGTTGAATCGTACTAGAGTTCATTTTCCCCTTTGGTGCGGTTCATTTGGGCAGGTGTGAAAGCAGCAATCGCACTTGGGTGCGCACCAAAAGCGGACCAAACAAGCGTACCGAGACCTCCTTGAAGAGGTGGTCTTGGTATGCTTTCAAACGAACTCTTGGAGTGGTTCACTTGAAATGTGAAAGCAATCCGACCCAGGACCAACAAACCAAATGATATCAGAATTCATAACGGGAAATGTGATATAAAAAGCGGTCATGTCTGATTCTGTGAGTGAGCACATTATTTACCATAGTTGAAAACCAACGAGCGCCTCTTCATCTTAAATGTTGTGTAATTGCACTTCTCCGTGCGAGAATCCTGACGAAGACTTTTTCCCGCTCTGCTTCATTATAACATTCATATATGGTCTCGACACACTGACACAGCCTACTAGACAACGACATCCAGAGAGAGCGCATGCTTTTGTATTTGCCACAGTATTAATATGAATGTAGTACATAATTTAACAGCGGGAATGATGGCTACATTCATATAGTGTTTGCGAACCAAGTAGAAAATGCAACATTGTAACAAATTTAGTCCCTGTTTCAGAACAAAACAAACGATCCATAGGTGTGAAAACACCCAAACATGTAATAGAGGGTATGCATTGACATCATTTTCCTGCCAGAACACGCCCCCTTGGACGCTCAGAGTGGCAAAAGTACCTGCTGCATGAATGGATTTATTGGGGAAACAATGAAAATGCGAGTAAAGCAAACGATTATCTGTTTAAGTTAAAGGCAGATGGACTTTAAACCTGGCATATCTGATCCAAGATAGCGCCATTGTGTGTGGCTTGCCATCGGACTCCTGGTCTAGTCCTCAGTTTGTTTGTTTTATCTCTTATTTAACACAGTGCACTTCATCACTCTTGGTCGATGACAAATCAACTCTTTTGCGCTTGCAAACTAGCACAAACGATCTGATGTTTCAAGCACGAAATAGCTCATATTACTCACCTCCTCCTTTTCTGATGTTGATACCTGGCTACCTATGCCACTGGCCATGTTCCCTACCAGTGAGGAAGCGTATAAAGAAACGCAGAAGACGGGGTGGCTTTGCCATGAAGCTGAAGCTTTACCTGGCTCAACAACGTGAATCGCGGCCTTCTCTGGGTCTCTATGGGAAGGGATTGGCCGGCGATTATTTTATTTGCTGGCGCTCTCTGGATCCAGTACGCGAATGGAATATTTAATTAATTTTGACTGCTGTTGCTGCCAGAATGCCAGATCAGTGGTAAACAAAACTGTTATTTTTAATTTTTCTCTTTGCGGGAGCTGGATTTAATCATGGCTGTCTACTGGGGACCTAAGTCCATTCTCTAAACTTTTACCCCCAAAATGTTTGTTTTTTAATTCACCCCGTACAACTGGTCATGGTGGAGGTTTGGTCTCTGTTTTTAAAGGTTTGGTCTCTGTTTTTTTGGTCTCTGATTTTTCTTGTTGCCAAACTACGATTAATGACTATCAGAGTTTTGAGTTGCAGCTGTTTATTGGATAGTAATGGTCCACTTTTGGTTGCTCTGATATACCGCCCTCCTAAGTACAACACAAACTTTTTAAATGAGTTTGCAGACTTTTTGGGGGAATTTACACCAAAATAAACTGTTAATCCTTGGTGATTTGAATGTTCATGTGTGTGGCACAGCGGATTCATTTGCTACAGAATTTATTACTCTGTTGAATGCATTTGATCTAGAACAACATGTGAATGTCCCCACTCATCAGCTGGGACATACACTTGATCTGGTGCTTTCATATGGCTTTACTCTTTACGATCTTGAGGTATTTGAAAATGGGTTTTCTGACCATAAATCTGTTATTTTTTCTGTTCCCTGTGCATCTAATACTTTCAGAGCCACTAAATATGTCCGTCAATCTTAATTAATTACCTCAACTACTAGCAAAGCATTCTCATTAGCCTTTTGTGATGCTATTGAATCAGCTGATGTTAGTCAATGTAATCTGAGTGCAGAGGAGCTCCTATTTAGACTTAACTACACGTGTGAATTTCTTAGATTCAGTGACTCCTGTAAAGTCCTTAAAACCTAAATCTAGATCTGAGCCCTGGGTTAATGACAACATACACTCTTTGAGACAGATCTGTAGAAGACCAGTACACAAGTGGAAAAAAGACAGTCTCCAGATTTCTTTTGAAATATTAAGAGATGCATTATCCGGATTCCAGAAGACAGTGAGAGTAGCGAAATCTTGGTATTTTGCAGATATTATTAACAAGAATTTCCATAGACCCAAAACGCTCTTTACTATTTTTAATGCTGTTGTCAATCCAACTGTCTGTGAGTATCTTGGTGTGTCAAAGACTATGTGTGAGGATTTTCTTAGATTTTTTGTTAATAAGATGATATCAGATTAGGGATTTCTCCAAGTGCCTTTGATCCATCCATTCCCTCAGTTTGTTCTGCTGAGTTCAGCCAGCTTGAACCGGTTTCTTTTAGGGTGCGTTCACACTTGTCATATTTGGTTCGATTAAAACGAACCCTGGTGCGATTGCTCGGATAGTGCGGTTCATTTGAACATATGTGAACGCTGCCATCCGAACCCTGGTGCGCACCAAAGAAGCGGACTGAGACCGCTGAAAAGATGGGTCTCGGTCCGCTTCCAAACGAACTCTGGTGCGGTTCGAATGATATATGAACGCAAAACGGACCAAAGACATGTAACCGAACCAAAAACAGGAAGACGAGACCCTAAAAAGGACAGAATCCTCACGCATGTCGGTTTTTCTTGTCATAGTCGCGAGTTTGCCCATTACAGGCATCAGACGCGCGTCTCCATGCAGCAGATCATTTGTGTGTGTGACGGATGGATTCCCGCCGGTGTTTTGACTACTTTACACATTTTATAAGCTCTTCACGAGTTCCCAGCTGGCCAAAATACCATCACATGCAGGCTACGCACCGCTACGCACACACAACGAGCGCATTTACCTCAGAAAACAGCACTGTTTTGGATGTTCGGTAAGTTCCGTCTCAAAATAGGCAATACGTCATAAAATCCGACCAATCACGTTGTGAATGTATCCCTATGCCTTAAGGTTCGGTATCTTTTGGTTCGGTGATAAAATTGCCAATGTGAACGCTAACCGGACCAGGACTAAATGAACCAAACGAACCGAACTACAAGTGTGAATGCACCCTTACACATCTCCAAGAAATTGTGGGTCAGTTAAAGCCATCCGGCTCCTCTATTGATGCTATTCCACCATATTTCCTGAAACAAGTTTTTGATTTAGTGGGTCCCTACCTATAGTGAATCGCTGTTTTGAAACTAGTACTGTACCTGATGTGTTAAAGCATGCCACAGTTTATCCCTTGCTTAAGAGACCGAATGTAGATCATACTGTGTTAGCTAAATATAGACCTGTTTCAAATTTGTCTTTTATAACAAAGATCTTAGAAAAAGTAGTTCTTCAACAACTGCAGAAATTTTTAGATGAAAATAAGATCTTTGAAGTCTTTCAGTCAGATTTTAGAAAACACGACTAGACAAAGACTGCACTTCTGAAGGTTTTAAATGATATCCTATTAACTGGTGATGCTGGGGATTATGCTGTGCTTGTGCTCCTAGACTTGAGTGCTGCTTTCGACACCCCAGGTGAAAAAAAAGTACATTTCAATAATGTACTTAAAGTGTTCTATTTTCGCGCACTAATTTTGTACTTAATATACTAAAAATTCTTCTTTAGTACTTCTTAAGATAATCTGTGCTATTTTGAGACACCATGAAATATGAACTAAAATGTGCTTTTAATATACTATCTCTTGTAGCATATGCACACTTATCAGGACAGTCAATAAAATCTGGAATCTTCAGAATGCTTTTAGCATGCTGGACTGTGTTCTAAATCTCACACCGGCACCGGCCAGTCCAGAAAAACAGACACTTTGACACTTTTGTTACTCTGTCAGAAATTAAACAGAGAATCCCACTTCCTAGCTCTGGAGACTTCAAAGGATCACCCCCCCTCCCTTGGTGGGCCCAGAGAGGCCAGCCAAATTTCCAACACACACCACAAAGACACATACACGCACACTAAGGACACACACAGACACACAAACATGCATTGAAGACTGTGTGTGCAAAATATAATTATGCCTAAATGTAACCGCTGTTGTATGTCAAATTGCATATATTTATTCCCACTGTATAAGCTTAGCTTGGATTGTAGTTGTGCTAGTGTAATTTCTAATGATACTATTGTCTGTAAACCATAACGTCTTTTATATGCTTTTCTGATCTGTCGAGTTTGGTCTCGTTTTAAAGCTCTTGCTACCTCTCATTCACTGAGATATGTCACATAGCTGACAAATGCATTGTTCTATTTGTTTAATGGTACTGTGAAGAAAGTACTATCCGATCTGATACCCATAAATTATGCAAATTCAGCCAGGAGACAAGACAAAGGAAAAGTTTTCCCACCAACTTTGCACCTATGTCATTGGCTATTCCAACCAAGGAGGTGTGTTAGCGTGTTTTTCCATAAAAGCACCAACACATAACTTTTCTGTGTGTTCTCCCGATTGCCCTGAATCATCGCTCACCCACTTACGCACGTCTCTCCTGGACGTCACGGCAACTCGCTTCCATCACGCTCATCTTTCGGGACCACCATCTCTCTGGCGAAACTAACTTTCACGTCCTCAGTTCAAACCCTCCCGTGGAAACGAAAGAAGCCAATGAACTGCAGCAGCACTGAACTGAAACTCAGCAAGCAAACTGATGCAAGTAACCGTTTCTCTTTTAGATAATGAAACTGATTTCTGTGCTGGCTTTCAAGAACTGTTAGTAGGTTTTTGCTACTTGCTTTCTCTCTTTCCCTTTCTTTACTTTCACTCTTGTATATATGTGTATATTCTGTATTTAGACGTATAACCTCTGTAGTAGTAGTTTTCATATATTAAACACATTGTATCCATGCTCGATTGTTCTTTTGCTCATTCAACAAAACCCAGGTCACTTTAACGTTTTCTATCCAGTATCCTGGCTTTACGCTTGGTGCTACAATAGGAGGTGCATTCTTGTGGCCAGAGAATAATATTTTGTTTTCATAGTCTGTGGGAAACTTAACAGTTTGCTGGACAAACAAATAGTTTCTCTAAATAATTATTAAACCAGAACTAATCATATATGTAACTGATTATAATCCATTGTAATTAATTCACAATATATGTTTAATTCCCCCTTGGGTCAGTATATGCATCATAATTAATCATAAAGCTTTGATTTATTATATTCATATATCTAACCTATAAATTGATTAATAACTGTACAAATTCGCTACAGAATATTTGCGAGCAACATTTTAAACTTGGTTCCCTTTCGATACTTCACTCATACTGCATACGGGAAAGTCTTCCTTTTTCCCCGTTACTGAAGCCTTTTTCAAAACGCAGTGTAACTGCACCGTCATTGGTTCACTCATAGACAAGTTGTTGAACCAATGACGGCGCAGCATAGCTGCATGGCCTATGGCGACAAAGCGCGCGAACGTTCCCGCCGAAAAGGGCGGGGTTAAGGGCTATATAAGCAGGCATTTCGCCATAGGATTTCAGTCCTTTCTCCTTCAGCGATGACAACGCATCTCCTCGCTGATCTCCGTTGAAGCCTGAAGAAGCACGCCGCCGCTGAGGAGCTTACTAAGTCGTGGCGCGCCCCCTACTCTGCCCGCCTTCACACGACTCACCGTTCAGCCCTCACGACTGTGGACAGCTCAGAAGAAAAGGGATATGAGCATTTACCGCCCCTGGATGAAGCAGTGGCAGCTCACCTCTGTCCTCCTGCGGCTGTGGGCTGGAAAACTAAGAGGGCCCTTCCTTCTAAGCCCTGCAGAACCACCTCTACCCTGGCTGGAAGAGCCTACACCTCCACAAGCCAGGCTGCCTCAGCGCTCCACACCATGGCGATCTTTCAGGTGTTTCAAGCCAAGCTCCTCCGCTCCCTGGACGAGTCCGGCATCGACGCACCCGCCTTCAAGGACCTTCGCAGCGCCACCGATCTAGCCCTGCGGGCCACGAAGGCCACAGCCCAGGCCATCGGTCGGTCCATGGCCAGCCTGGTTGTGCTTGAGCACCATCTGTGGCTCAATCTGACTGAAATCAAGTATCTGGATAAGACAGCCTTTTTGGACGCCCCGGTCTCTGCTTCGGGTCTTTTTGGGCCAGCGGTATAGGGTTTCACCGAGCGATTCACTGCGGCACAAAAGTCGTCTCAGGCCATGAGACACTTTCTGCCCAAGCGCTCCAGCTCTGCGTCTGCTTCGAGCCGCCCCAGGCCTGCGCCGGCTCGCCTCGTTTAATTCCGGGCATGGGAGAAATGCTCTGTGTAGTAACTGGGCCCACAAATGTTGTGTCCACACAAAACGCCGTTTTCACGGCGAACACTATTTTACCTCCTCAAAAAGAGAGCAAATTTCCTCTTCCACTCTCCTCGATGTACGGCCCCCTACCCGGCGGCCTGTCATCCGACACCATTCAACCCCTTGTCACTCGGGCCGAGGCCTGGCAGGCCATCCCTGGGGTGTCAAGTTGGATCCTAGGGACCATAAGTCGGGGCTACTCGTTCCAGTTTGCCCGAAGGCCCCCACGCTTCGGCGGGGTACTTCAAACCTCAGTAAATTCGGACGACGCACACGTTCTCCGAGCCGAGGTCATGGCTTTGCTGAGGAAAGGAGCTATAGAGATAGTCTCCCCTTCAGAGAGCGAGTCGGGCATTTACAGCTGTTACTGTCTGGTCCCCAAGAAGGATGGTGGTCTCAGACCCATCCTAGATCTCAGACTTTTGAACCGCTCCCTCATGAGATGGAAGTTCAAAATGTTAATGCTGAAGCATATCCTCGCACAGATTTGTCACGAGGACTGGTTCTGCTCACTGGATCTGAAAGATGCATACTTTCACATCCAGATAACCCCCCACCACAGGCGATTCTTGAGATTCGCATTCGAGGGCGTGGCTTACCAATATACAGTCCTACCCTTCGGGCTGTCTCTGGCTCCTCACAGTGTATGTGCATGAACGCAGCGCTTTCCCCACTGAGACAGATGGGAATCCGAGTTCTGAATTATCTCGACGATTGGCTCATCCTGGCCCATTCGCGAGCCGAGCTGGAACACCACAGATCCATGCTCCTCAGCCATCTAGAGTGCCTGGGTCTCAGGGTCAACCTAGCCAAGAGCTCGCTGCTTCCCAGCAGTTTTCGACTCGGTCCGCATGACGGCAGTGGTCTCGCGAGAGCGTGCTCTGGCCATTCAGCAGCTCGCGGCTTCCGTCAAGAACAAAGCCTACCTCCCTCTGAAGCTTTTCCAGAGGCTGTTAGGGCTGATGGCTTCCGCCTCCCCAGTTCTGCAGCTCGGCCTTCTTCGGATGCGGCCTCTACAGTACTGGTTGATGTTTCGGGTCCCTCCTCACGCCTGGCGGCATGGCCGCTAGTGTCTCAAGGTCAATCAGGCCTATCTTTCAGCTCTGAAACCCTGGATGAACCCTGCTTGGTTTAGTCTTGGAGTACCCCTACAGGCAGTGTCACGAAGGACGGTGCTCTCGACAGACGCATCCAACTCGGGTTGGGGCGCTCTTTGCGAGGGTAGAACTGCTTTCGGCTCGTGGTCCCACGAGGAGAGCCATCTGCACATCAACTGCCTCCAGATGTTGGCAGTGATGCGAGCCCTTCAATCGTTTCAGGCCCACCTGACAGGATGCCACGTCTTAGTCCAGTCAGACAGTATGACAGTGGTGTCATACATAAATCACCAGGGCGGTCTTTCGTCCAGTCGCTTATGCGCTCTGGCGAAACGTCTTCTGGAATGGGCACTGCCGAGGTTTCGGTCGCTCAGGGCGACTCACATACCTGGCAAGACCAATCTGGGTGCGGATATGCTATCTCGGAGCAACGTCCCCTCAGACGAGTGGATGCTCCATCCCCAGACGGTTCTCAAGATATGGGAGTTCTTCGGGAAGGCAGAGGTAGATCTCTTCGCCTCAGAAGACAACTCTCACTGCCCAACCTATTTTTTGAAGGAGGTTGATGCTCTGGCCCACACCTGGCCCAGCACCCTCCTTTACGTATTTCCCCTGATCGCTCTGATTCCGCAGGTCATCAGACGAGTCAGGGAAGACAAAAACAGAGTCCTCCTAGTGGACCCGCTCTGGAGGAGCCAGGTTTGGTCCTCAGAGCTGTTCAGGCTTTCCACGAAAGCATCGTGGCCCATCCCCCTGAGAAGGGACCTCTTCTCTCAGGCAAACAGAACAATCTGGCACCCACAGCCAGAGCTCTGGGCTCTGCACCTCTGGTCCCTCGATGGGGGTCCTGAGGGGTTCCAGGCGATTGAATCCACCTCGTCCCGTCACTGTTCCCACTTGGGACCTCTCACTGGTCCTCAGAGCTCTTAAAGAGTCTCCCTTTGAGCCACTGCGTTCAGCTGACCTCAGGCCCCTGACACTTAAAACCGCTCTGCTACTCGCACTAGCATCGGTCAAGCGTGTTGGCGACTTGCAGGCCCTTTCTGTAAGCCCTGCTTGCCTTGAATTTGGGCCTAACGACTCCAAGGTCGTGTTGAAACCCAGGCATGGCTATGTTCCCAAGGTGCTCTCGACCCCGTTCAGAGCACAGGTCATCTCGCTCTCTGCACTCCCTCCTTCTTCGGATGAGCAGGAGCTGGAGTTGCTCTGCCCTGTCAGGGCATTGAGGACCTATGTTGAGCGATCACAGCCCTTCAGGCAGTCAGATCAGCTCTTTGTTTGTTTTGGTGGCCGCACCAAAGGGTCTTCGGTCTCGAAGCAACGTCTCTCGCGTTGGATAGTCGACACTATTGCTCTCTGTTACTCCTCAATGGGCACCGATTGTCCCATAGGAGTTAGAGCCCACTCCACTAGAGGAATGGCTTCCTCCTGGGCCTGGTCCAGTGGAGTTTCTATTAAAGACATCTGTGAGGTGGCCGGCTGGTCTTCGCCGTCCACTTTTGTCAGGTTTTATCAGTTGGACGTCCTGACTTTACAAGCTCAGGTCCTTTCGGTGTGACCCGGCAGCCTCTTTTGAGCTCCGCCTCATGCCAATATGGGAGTTATCTCCTCTTGTAGTGTAACAAGGGTTCGGCGGCTTCGGCCTTCTTACTTGTCCTCTGGTCCCCCCTCGGTGTCCAAAGCAAGTTCAGTCGTTCCCTGCCATGGCACGGCGTGGTTGAATTCGTTTGCCATACGCAGTACGAGTGAAGTATCGAAAGGGAATGTACTCGGTTACTAACGTAACCTCGGTTCCCTGAGATACGGAATGAGTACTGCGTTACTTGCCATGACATGAGGCTGCGGCTTCAGTGTCGTCGCTTCAGTCGATATGGCCTGAAATCCTATGGCAAAACGCCTGCTTATATAGCCCTTAACCCCGCCCTTTTCGGCAGGAAAGTTTGCGCGCTTTGTCGCCATAGGCCGCGCAGCTATGCCGCGCCATCATTGGTTCAACAACTTGTCTATGAGCGAATCAATGACGGTGCAGTTACACTGCGTTATTGAAAAAGGCTTCAGTAACGGGGAAAAAGGGAGACTTTCCCATACGCAGTACTTGTTCTGTATCTCAGGGAACCGAGGTTACGTTAGTAACCGAGTACTTTTTTGGTGTATGAGCAATCCAGAATAATTTTGTGTGATTTAATGTGTATATGCGTGCCTTATTGAGCCGACAACGCGTCCTCACCCTGAAAAAAGTTAACAAGCTGCTATTTGTGTCTGAAAACACTGTAGTCAATTGTTGACTGTAAAATAAACTGCAGTCCATTAATATTCAAACTTGTATCTGCAAAAGTTTGACGATCTTTTGCAATACAGTTTAATATTAATTTCCGCTTGAATAAAACGAATTGAATCATATTCAGCATGTTTTGTAAAGAGATTTTTGTGGCGAGATTCCCACTTCTTCTCTCAGAAGGCCTCATATGTGATAGCGCTATTAAATTTGAATTACTGTGTCGTCCAACAATTCAAAATTGGTAGCATAATTGGCTTAGCTAACCAAAATATGTTACCGAATACAAATCTAATCTGAAAACAGTTTATCTGCTTTATCCGATTCGACTTCGTAAAATTTTGGAGCCATTCACACCCTGATCCAGCATGAATCGTAACAGCAGCGAAGGAATCCTGCAACATTTGTGTGCATAAGTGTACAAAAGGGGTTTACTGATCCCCGAAATTGTGTACCCGTGATAAAAGGGGCACATTAGTGTCCAGTAAACTGGCACCAAAGAATCCGCCGAGATTCTAAAGTATTGTAACCGTGATTGTGCAGTTAAATCAGCCATAAAGGGTCAAATCTCTTGCGTGCTAATTTATTATATCACGAGATTACAGTAGGTGGATGCAGTAACTCATGACCAGATGCCAGAGGGCAGTCTGTTCAGGTGTGGCACCCCTCCCTACTTATTTGTTGTGTGGACTCATTAACGCCATCGTGTGGACGTTCTGGGTAGCTCTGCTTTCCACACTTTGAACTGAATTGTCTCCAAATTTCCCTGTGACTACTTCAATGTTGCTGTTATAACTGATTGTTGATGGTTATGCTTTTCAATCGTTTTTGGAATGTGGTTTACTGATTTAAATTTGATTTAAATACGTTTAGATTTTTAATTTAAATCAAGTTTCCCTTCCAACAAGAGAATTCACTTTCTGAAAGTGCTCCCCCTGGTGGACACCCCAAGATAAGTCAATTGCATTTCCTCTGTGGTCTTCTTTTTTTTTTCTCTCTCTCTCTTCTTCTTTTTCATTCTCCTGTTTGTTACAGGTGTACTTTAGTCTACTTTATTCTACTTTGTTTTTATTTCAGTGATTCCCTTTTTGGTCTTTTCTCTCTCTCTTGAGTTATTTTACTTTGGAATTTCTTTCCTTTTATGGCTTAATGCTTTATTTTATCCAGTCTTAGTTCTGTGTCCTGTTTGTGATAAGTAGTGTCAACCAGTTGGCATTTTGCTCATCAAGAAGCAATTCCCTTTAGGGAAATTCACAAATAGGGAAGGCTTTCTCCTTTCTCCTTTTTGTCCCATGCTGTTATTCTATGCACTTATTTAAATTCAATTGAACAGGGTTTAATTCAAATTTGAATCACGTGCCTCTGAATTGTCCTCTTTTCTTTTTCTTTTTTCCCATTCTGTTATTCTATGCACTTATTTAAATTCAATTGAACAGGGTTTAATTCAAATTTGAATCAAGTGCCTCTGAATTGTTTTTCTTTTGTTTGTTTGTTTTTTTTTTTTTTTTACTTAACCCCTTTTGTTTATTTCTGTTCTGCTTCTAGCTAGTTCATTTTAGACCCCTATCCTTTCTGTCCTACACACTTAATTATTTAAATTTGGTTTAAACAAGATTTAAATTGAGATTTAAATTTACAATTAAGCTGTGTTTGCGTGACCATTTGTATATTTGCAGAATAGGACCTCTCTAGTGCTGGGTGGTGTGTTGATGGCTGAGTTTCAGTGAGTTCCAGTGAGTGGAGGCACCTGCCTGGTGGATCCGAGTACTGGCTGTGTGTGAATCGTAAACATTTTCTGACCTTGTATCACCGGCAACACGCAGGGGTGTCAGCAGGTTGGGTTTGTCGGGTTCAGAGAGGCAACGAGTCCAGGTTGACAACACAGGCAATTTTGTTTAATTTCCCTGTTCAGGCTTCTGTACAACAGAACCACCCATTTGGAGTAACCGCTCGTCGAGTGGATAGACTCTGGGTTCAGGGAAAACTCAATTCTGACCAGTCAACTTGGCCGTTGGCGGAAACACCTAGCCCGGTCACACAATTGTGCCAAAAGTCCCTGTTTGAGGGGTTGCAGCGTGGTGCGAGAGGGACAGGGTGCCCACGGACACCGCAGCCAAGTGTTGGAACGTCTAGAAAAGGCTGCCCTGCCATTGAGTTCTTATCTGAGCACTCGCTATTCACCCCAGGCCCAGATTAACAACATACCGTCCCTTCACGTAGTGAAAGCCCCAGAATATTTGATATTTCCTCATCAAAAGTGTTGGCCAAACCCTTTTGCTTTTAAGCCATACCATCCCTCTAGGATTTATGACGCAACAGCGCCCTTGTCAGGCCCCGTCATAAACCCTTGCGGTGGTAACAAGCTGAAGCTTCACTTCTTCCCTCTAACCCCTCTTGCTTTATTTTATTGCCATTCTATTTTATCCCCTTTTTGTTTACTGTTCTATTTCATTGAATTGCATCAATCCTATTCTGTTCTGTTTGCTTTTCTGCTGTATTTGTTTCTTTCAGTTCACGTAAAGGCAGGGCCTGTGAGAGCCATCACGGAAAACTGAATAATAGATAGACAACCGAGCAGCGAGAGTCATCAAAGGACTCTTAGAGCTACCGCCTGTCAAAATCTTTATTTAAATCCGGCACTCACCCACACAAATTGACCCACGTGGTCGTTCTCGGCTATCGACAGTTAAGTGTCTAGCCTACATTCCACTAACTGTCTGCACCAGTTAACTGGAATCAAACCAAAGAATTATATAATCATGTATTATTGTAATTTGTTAGCCCTGCGCGTGCTTGCATTGGTTCTGTTTGTGTTGTCTTTCTCTCGCCAACAGCAAGCCAACGTGTTCAGAGCAGCCAGACCCGGCACCCGCTGGGACCATCTCGAGACCTGGTTGAGTGCCATAATCAGCACATTCCTGTCCAACGCCGCTGTGGATCCCCAGCACCTGAGCAACAAGCAGCTGGACGACAACCTGGATCAACTGATGGCCCACGGTCCGACACAGAGCTACAGCTACAAAGAATGGGCGAAAGTCCTCCGATTCATCGCCCACAACCTCAAGCTCCAGGCCGAGGATGCCCGGAGGAATCAGGCCCAGACTCAACATTGCCGCGATCGACGACTCATCGAGACCCAGGACCGGGGTGGGACAGTGGATGAATCCAAACCTGAGCTACAGGAGGAGCTGCAAAGACTTCAAAAAGCCCTTGCAGAGCTCCACCTGGAGGTGGAGCATAGAGAACTGTTGAAAAAGGAATCCAGAAAAGAACTAACTGGAAAACTCCAACACGGCGAAGCTCTCCTAGCCAAAGTAGAGACTGAGCTGAAAGAAAGACGCGCTGAAGCCAGGGCCTGTGAAAATCATCTTAAACAGGCCCGGAAAGAAGTCATTGCTCCGAAACCACAAAGAGACTATTTAAAAGATGGACTTGACACTCCTTACAGAGAACTGAAAAGTAGCATGGGAGGGGAAACACACGTCACAGAGTTTCCCCTAACCAGTCAAGAATCCCTAGTTCCAAAGGGGGTTAAAACTCCACTACCCAAAACGTCCAGCGGCCAAGATCCTTCGCCAGCAGCTGTTAAATCCAACTGCCAGCAACTGCGACAAGCTTTTACCCAAAAGCTTTCTGACCCTGCATCAGATCAAAGGCTCCCTGCCGCTATGAACCTTAAACGGGGCAGACTGAAAAACCCACAAGCTTGCTACAACCGAATGCAAAGGGCCTACTTCGGAGCACGTAACCAGCCAGCAATGGAGGAAGATTTCATCTTCAAAACTCTTTCTCCGAGAGCTGCACCCTGCGGTGAGTGATCATCTGGCAGCCTTGGCCTGCTCACGCAGCATGTCTACTCAGCAGCTGCAAGACTTGGTCGATGAAGCTCACGACAAGCAGAGCACTGCGTCTGAAAAGACTGTAAGAAATCAAACCAGTTATCCAGTCTCTGATCACTGCCCAGAAACCTGCCCTAACCTGTTTGAAAAACTGACAAATGGAGCTAAGAGACAAAATAAGACTCTCAAGTCACAAAGATGTGAGCTGAATGTTCAGTCGCAGTCAAAATGAGGTACACCTTGAACACATAGCTCCCATGCACCACACAATTGGTCCAGTGAGCCTGGCACCTCCTGTGCGCGTAGCACAAATGGACACGTTTCCCTGTTTCATCCACAAAGACCTGCTAGACTGCTTTGAGCCCTTATTGAACGCCAGACCGCTGATAATCTGGGCTCAAGTGTGTGAACTTCTGCCTTTCCAGTCACCCAGACCACCTGAGCCAGATGGTCAGGTCACAGAGGTCACGGGAAACCTCACAGCTAGCCGCAGGAACCCCGTCTCAGGGCAAAGTTCAAAGTTGCTACCCTGCACACTTCAACTCACCATAGACTCTGACTCCTTCTGCTCCAAGGTCATCACAGACTCACAGCTGAAGGACGTAACTACAACAGACATTATTCGCACACTGTGGACAGACAACTCAGCCTTCAGCCACACGCTGTTAAGTGCTCTCAGCAAAGGAACACCGCACCTCCCGTTTGCCAACAAGCACACACGCTTCCCATTGGACTTTCGTCTGCCAACCATGACGACTGCCAAGGACATCTGCGTTTCGAACTTGAAATGGAATGACCTGCGTCTAACCCATCACTTCCTGGACTTTCCAGACCTCCTGACACCTTCTAAAGCTCATAGAGACATTGCTAATGAGTTGGTGTGGGCCCCAATGACTGTACAGCCCCCTGTTGTTCCTGTCAACACTGCCAACTTCCTGTCAGGCCAGACCATCCAAGAGGTCTGCATCCTGGTCCACATACAGGAAACTGTAGTACCACCTTACACCAAAGGCGTGGAATGTGAACTCTCTCTAAAAGCCACACCTCTCACTGAAGTGTCATCCTGTGTAGTTCACAGTTGGCTCAACGACTGCATGGCCACAGACATCAGCAATCCCAAAGCCTATCAGCTGGGATGGATACTGAACCACAACTTCCATGACTTTGAACTCAGGTTAACAGTCATTGGCACAATACCAGATGCAAGGGTCCCAGAAGGAAGCTTGGACAACACAAGTTTCACAGCATGCTTCAAGAGCATCTCCATCACTTCCATCAAACTGGTACCCACAGAACAGGTGCCCCAAAGAGAATGCGTGCCAAGGAATGCCCACAGCCTACGTTGATGGACGTTTCTACATCCATAAGGGCATCCTGCAGGGGTACGATGGTTAAACAACCAACCCTGCCCACCACAGAACTTCAGGTGGGGTCCCCAGTCATGTCAGTATGTTGAAGTAGCAGCTACCCTCATAACCCTTCAAGTCGCCTCAGCCCATAACATCAGAGAACTCATTTGCACAAACTCACACTATGCCAGACCTAGTTTCACATGCCATCTTCCAGGCTGTAAACAAACTGGCTTCAAGACTGAATACAACACGTCGGTGAAACATCAACACCTGTTCCAAACACGTGATGACATCACCCAAACACACGACATGATCATTTACTGGGAAAAGGTGAAAAGACACTCAAAGCAACCAGGGCGTGGCAAAGGCGCAAACGACCAAACCACTGCCTGTGCCAAGACTGGCACATTGCATAACAATCTATGGTCACGCCCACCCCATTCACCCACCCTTAGTGTGGCAGCAACAACCCGCAGCCAGCGTACTGTTCCTGCAACATTTCCCGACTTACTGCCACTGACACTGACAAATAAAATTTCCAACTATTCCATACAAACTGTTTTGCACCTCCACTCAAACCCCTCCTTCCTCCCGATCACGGCATCTGGTCCCACGGCGGCCCCTAGCCACAAACGGCTGCATGTGATCAACCACATGCTGCGTGTGGGACTGAACATCCTAAAACATGTCCCTGATGACCTCACAGCGCCAAACCTCGTGTAGCGTATGCACACGTATCAGGATAATCAATAAACTTTGGAATGTTCAGAACACTTTTAGCATACGGGACTGGGTTGTAAAACCTCATCCGGCTCTGAGACAGATCTGCCAAAGATGAGCCCACTTGGCACTTTTGTGGACCTGCGAGGATAAACAGAAAGTGCAACTTCCTCACTTTGGTGACTTCAAAAGGAGCACCCCCCCCGAGACTGACCAGATCCACATTCCACCACCCCACACACACAGGGACACACAAAGACACACACACAGACACATATAGAAACACACAATCATACATTTTTGACTGTAAAACACAACTATGCTGAAATACATGTATTTCATGTATGTATTTCATCATGTATTTTAGGGCCTATGCATGTTTCCTAGTGTTTAAATGAGTGTATTTGTGCTAGTGTGCATTTTAACGATATAATTTTGTCTGTAAACCATAACTTCTTCCCTATGCCTTTCCAACCTATCGAGTTTGATCTCGTTTTAAAGCTCCGGACTTGAGCTATTCATTGAGACATGTCACAAAACGGACAAATGCATTTTTCTATGTGTTTAATGATCCTGTGAAGAACACGCTCCATCTCGAAATCCGATCTGATGGGCATTAAGTATGCAAACTCAGCTAGGATTCCAAACAAAGGAACTTTGCCCGCCAAATAGTGCTGCGCATCTATTGGTCGCTACAATTCAGGAGGTGTGTTAGCTTGGGTTCCATAAAACAACGACACACACCTTCACCTCGTCTCTTCGCGCTCTCTTCTTCTTCTCCTTTGTCTCCCGACTGACTCACGAGCACCTCGTGCACGGACGCCTCAGGTGACCGCGCTTCCCAACCACGCGCGCAGTTCGGGAGGACCACTTCCTTAGACTCTCTCTCTCTTCGGCTAAGTTACTTAAGCTTAAACCTCTTTTGAAAACCCCGCCGGAGAAACCCTCTCTGAAAGGACCAACCCAGCCAGGCGCATTGAAACTGCTACACACGGACTTGAACCAATAAGCAAGTATTATCATTTATCTGAATTTGTCTAAACTGATTTCTGTGCTGGCTTTCTCTCAAAAAGGTTTAACAAAGAATTTGCCATCCTTTGATCATCTTTCTTTCCATGTCTTTTCTTCATTCTCACTCTTGTGTATATATATGTGTATACCTTCTGTATATGTTTTAGACGTATAATCTCAGTCATAGTTGCATATATTAAACACTTTAATTCATGCTCGATTGTTCTGTTCGTTCTTTCAACTGAAGACCAAGTCACTTTAACGTTTTTCGATCGCTTTTTGCTTTGAGGCTATAATAGCAAGTTATTTTCATGGCCAGAAAATAACTCTGTTTATAATATTCTGTGAGGGACTTAGTTTGCTGGACAAACGAACAGTTTCTCTAGATAATTATTAAACCAGAACTAATCATATATGTAATTGATTATAATTCGTTGTAATTGATTCACAATATATGTTTAATTCCCCGTTGGGTTGATATATGAATCATAATTTATTCATAACCTTATGAATTATTATATTCATATTTCATCCATAAATGGATTAATAACTGTATGAACCGCTACATTCGTTATATATTACACTCGTAATGTCACAGGGCCAAAAAGGGGGTGAACTGATATACGCCCACGACACACCATGTGCCAAACACCATGGTACCAGAACCACGGATGAGACATTAAAACAAGTGGCGTACTGGCCCAGCATGCAGCAAGATGTGGCAGAGTATGTCAGAGGATGTCAGGTTTGCTGTCAACGCCAACCTGCAAACCCAAACCACAGAACCCCACTGCAACGCAGAGGAGTCACGTTTCCAGGGTCAGTCAACCAGAAAGACTGGAATGTAAAATTTCCTCTAAGGTTCATGGCCACCACAGACACCATGCAGGAGTCAACTCGGGTGTTCCCCGCAGAACTAATGATGGCACGACAGGTGACACTGCCGTTGTACCTGTACCAACCAGGAGACTCAAGTCTCATCACAGCCTACTCCACTCATCAGCACCTTGACAAGCTCCGTCCACAGCTGAGAAAACCACTCGCAACACAGAGTCAAACCCTGCAAACCATCAGCAAATCCTTGAAAGGTATTGTGGTGGTTCTCCGAACTCACGGCTTCCTGCTGAAGAGAATGCCGGACTCAATGAAGCAACTGCTTACAGTCTTCCAAAATGACTTTGTTGCCCAACATCAACCGGTCACGGCTCTGATGACAGACCTGCTGCGAGAGGTTAGCTTCTCTAGGGAAAGCGTGGCTATAAAGTGGACTACTCAGTACCCTGTACAAACTGTGCTTGACTTTGCTACTGGCAGACCCACCAAGACTGTTCCAGCCCACCTCGCTGACTCTCTGGGTGTTGCTGCTACTGCACGTTGACTCCGAGCAGAGTAAGGTGGCCCTCCTCCCAAATCCACCCAGCGTCGAATCAGATAACATCTACAGACCCAAAGACAGGGTCAATGTCAAGTGGTGGCAAGGTAACACCCATACCAAGATACACACCTCAGATGGGGTAGCCTACCACGACAGCAACCCACGGCTGTACCTGGCTCCCCACTTGTGCAGGTGTAGTTTCACCAAAGACATTCCTTACCTCTGCCCTAACAAGCTTTTCCTCAGAGACCACACTGAAGGAATCTGCTGGTTGCAGCCCATGATCAGCGACACACGCTGCCCTGCAGAGGCCAAGCCTCACATCCAAGTCATTGGAACACAAGCCAAGATCGTGGGCGATCGACGGCTCGTCCATACCCTCACTCACACTGCCACCCTAACCCACAATCAGCACAACACTGCTACTCATGTCAGCCTGCCCAATCCAATTATGTGGATCCAGATGGCCCTGGGTTCCATCCTCCACCGCAACAATCTGGCAGTGTACTGTCTCTCAAGCAAAGAGGACCAGTCAGAACTGGAAATCCCATCCTCCCCCAGGAATCACCATCACACCTTAGATCCAGAACTGGAACTGAGGATTGAGAAAGGGGGGTCCCAGCTAATTGACATTACTCCCATCGATACAGCCCTCCGAGCACTCTCCCGACTGCCTGTCCTGACCAGCGCTTCCATCGCGCTCATCTTTCGGGACCACCACCTCTCTGGCGAAACTAACTTTCACGTCCTCAGTTCAAACCCTCCCGTGGAAACGGAAGAAGCCAATGAACTGCAGCAGCACTGAACCGAAACTCAGCAAGCAAACTGATGCAAGTAACCGTTTCTCTTTTAGATAATGAAACTGATTTCTGTGCTGGCTTTCAAGGAATGTTAGTAGGTTTTTGCTACTTGCTTTCTCTCTTTCCCTTTCTTTACTTTCACTCTTGTATATATGTGTATATTCTGTATTTAGACGTATAACCTCTGTAGTAGTAGTTTTCATATATTAAACACATTGTATCCATGCTCGATTGTTCTTTTGCTCATTCAACAAAACCCAGGTCACTTTAACGTTTTCGATCCAGTATCCTGGCTTTACGCTTGGTGCTACAATAGGAGGTGTATTCTTGTAGCCAGAGAATAATATTTCCTTTTCATAGTCTGTGGGAAACTTAACAGTTTGCTGGACGAGTAGCAGTTTGCTGAAACGAATAGTTTCTCTAAATAATTATTAAACCAGAACTAATCATATATGTAATTGATTATAATCCATTGTAATTAATTCACAATATATGTTTAATTCCCCCTTGGGTCGGTATATGCATCATAATTAATCATAAAGCTTTATGATTTATTATATTCATATATCTAACCCATAAATTGATTAATAACTGTACAAATTCGCTACACTCTGTATTTAAAAAATATATTTAGTTACCACTTGTAGTACACTATGGGTTCAAATGTACTATAAGTAGTATCTAAATAATTTTTTTTAAATACAGAGATAGTATATTAAAAGCATATTTAAGTTCATATTTCATGGTGTCTTAAAATAGCACAGTTGAGTACACTTAGATGTTCTTAAGATTATCTTAAGAAGTACTAAAGAAGAATTTTTAGTATATGAAGTACAAAATTAGTGCGCGAAAATAGAGCACTTTAAGTACATTATAGGAATGTACTTTTTTTTCACCTGGGACTGTGGACCATGCCATCCTCCTTGCTCGCTTGGAGCACTGTACTGGCATAAAAGGAAGAGCTTTGGAATGGTTTAATTCATATCTCTCTAATCAAAGTTTTAAAGTTAAAATTGGTGACCATATATCTGAGGCAGCTCCTCTATCGTGTGGTGTTCCTCAGGGATCAATTTAAGCTCCTATTCTTTTTTCATTATATATGCTCCCATTGGGTTCTATTTTTAGAAAGCATGGCTTGTCATTCCATTGTTATGCAGATTATACTCAAATCTACCTGGGGGGTTACCCCAGGCTTCCAGGGTGGCCCTGGAGGTGGTAACTCAGGGGGCCAGGGTGCTGCCGGTAACTCAGGGGGCCAGGGCGGTGCTGGCAGTTCAGGGGGCCATGATGGTGCAGGCAATTCCAGGGGCCATGGTGCCGCAGGCAGTGGTGGTGGATTGGGCTCCATGGCCTTGACCTTTGGCCCGGCCACGCTGATTGGAGCCATATAGTGTGTTTAGTGTGCTGGGAAAGAGAGAGTCAATAGTTTCTGTTGTAACATTGAGTTCTTCTAAGCTATCTGTTATGCTAAGGAGATGAAACTGATCAGGAAGATTATTTATAAAGCAATCTTTAGTGGTAGAATTGATAGTTCTACCATATTTGTGGCAGAGAGGCGGTTTTGCAGCCTTGGCTAAATGTAGTATATAGGAGACTAGATAATGATCTGAGATATCGTCACTCTGCTGCAGAATTTCAATGGCATCGATATCGATACCATGTGACAATATTAGATCTAAAGTATGATAAAACGAAAATGAGTGGGTCCTGACACGTGTTGTCTAACTCCAAATGTTTAGAATGTCTGTAAATGCCAATCCTAATGTGTCCTTTTCATTATCTACATGGATATTAAAACCACCAACAATTAGGACTTATTCCGCAGCCAGTACTAACTCTGACAGACAATCAGCAAATTCTTTGATAAAGTCTTTATGGTGCCCTGGTGGCCTGTATACAGTAGCCAGCACAAATGTCAACTTACATAATGTTACATAAAGCACCATCACTTCGAAGGAATTATATTTGAAAGACTTTTGAGTAATACTGAAGATATTACTATGAATTACAGCAACACCTCCCCCTTTGCCTTTCTGACGAGGATTGTGTCGATGACCGTAACCTTGAGGGCTAGACTAAGTTAAAGAGTAATGTAATCGTCTGGTTTTAGCCAGGTTTCTGTCAAACACAGCAAATCTAGATTGTTGTCTGTATATATTTATTTATACAGAACCGTTGAACTAATTTGCAGTATGTAATGCAAGTACATTATAAGTAACTGTAATTAAATTACTTAAAAAATGAACAGTAATCCCTTACTGTACATTTTTCAGTGGATAAGTATTTAATTACAGGAACACTGGAGCTCAGTTTCTCTGGCCAATTTCTCCACTGCCACAGCAGTGATGTCCCCTCTGCTCCCGCAGGAGCTCAGGTTCTTTGGCTAATTTCTCCACTGCCGCAGCAGTAATGTCCCTTAGGTTCCAGCAGGAGCTCAGTTTTTGTCTGGCTAATTTTCTCCACTGCAATAGGAGTGATGGCCCTTATGTTCCTGCAGGAGCTCAGTTTTTGTCTGACTAATTTTGTCTAACAAACTTTGCGTGAGAGTTATGCTGGTGGAGAAGTCTCAAATGCCAGTCAGTTATTCACTACAGAAACTGAAAGTAAAAACTGATGGAGCTTTTGGCATTTGACGCTGCAATAACCACAAAAAAAAACAAAAAAAACAAAAAAACAAATTCAAACCAAAATATCTGACTTCCTGTTGGTCGGAGCTGATTACTCTAAATTAGAAAGTTATCTGGCTTGACAAGAACAATTCATGTACCAAGTCGAGTAAAAATAATGAGGGCGATTTCTAAGCATTTTGAAAGTGATACATTTCCTAAAAGTGGCTGAATAATTTTTGGTTCCAAATTTTTTATCAATTTTACTGGTAGTCCACTGTATGAATGTCTCAAATGTGTGGCTGCAGCAGGGATGAAGCAGAATCAGACTTCTACAAATAACGGGATTTATTATGTTAAGGGACCTAAAAATATGTTAAGGGACCCATGGCGGTTCAGGAGCCCCACCCACATGTATCCCACCCACATGTTCCCCACCCACGGGTACATACATTTTTTGGAAGTTTCAGGGGTAGCAGGAAGGGCTCGTGGAATGGAGCAGGTTCGTGAGTTGGAAAGGGCTCGTGGGCTGGAGCGGGCTCGCTGAGAACTGGAGCGGGCTCATGAAGGACTGAAGCAACAGGTTCAGTCCAGAAGTCTATGAGCCAATGTTCCTCCTCTAATGAAGCCTCAGACTTGGCGGCGGCCATTTTGTTTAGTAGCTCTGGCGCGGCAGCGGCCATCTTCATGGGCGGCTTATGCTTCTCGGCTGCCATCTTCTTTGGCGGTCTGGGCTTTAGGACAGGCAGGACAAAATGGGCAGACCCACTGGAGTGGATATGTGGAGGAAACTGGCGGTGGGTGAACTGACCAGGCCACGTGTTTTTCTGAGGGAACTTGATGAGGAAGACACGTTTTCTCTTGAACCTCTTCTTTTTTGAAATCAGAACCATTTAAAAAGAGAGAATCTGATTAATAGACTCGACTAGGGAAAAGGAACAGTCAGGTTCAATATAACGGATCGTGTCCTCGTCCAGGCCCATCAGAAAACATGCGTTAAGTGGGGCATCTGGCCAGTTCACCAAGCAAGCGAGCTCAGAAAATTCCTCCACGTACCTCTCCAGCGGGCGACCATCCTGCCTAAGCCCCCGCAGACAATCCACCACTGAAGCATATTCTCTGGGGAGCACAGGAGAGATCGGGACCAGGAAAATTCCCATCCTTGTAGCAGTCCTCACTGTTAGGGTCCGTTCTTCTGTCACAAATGTGTAGCTGCAGCAGGGATGAGGCAGAATCAGACTTCTACAAATAACTGGATTTATTAAACAAAAGAGCAGAACAGCAAACAAACACACATTAAACAATAGCTAATAACAACAAGAATAACGGACCAGACCAGGTGCAGGGAATCCGGGGAGAGCGGGAGAGATGATGAGGAAGTGAGTTCAGGTGTGGAACCGGGAGGATCATGGGAAACAGAGTCTGGGACAGGCGTAAACTGTAACAAAGAAGAATTGTACTTTATTTTGCTATCTTCTCTTACATAAATGAACTACAGTGTCCTGCACCCACTAGTAAAAATATATCAAAATGTCTGAATAATTTTTGGCTTGACTATATATATATATATATATATATATATATATATATGTATAAATCCAGCCATGGAGTGGTCTATCGACCGAAGCAATGACCAAGACTTCCAGAAGAGGGTTGAGGCTGATGTGAGAAAAGACAGAAAGCAATTATATTATGAGCTTCCAGTTTGGGACACAAATAAGCACTTTCATAAATGACCATTTTCGAAAAGCACTCTTTCGCCGAATGCACATGATCCGGGGAGAGTGGCAACGATCAGACAGGCCGTTAAGCTCTGCTTGAACATGTTTAACACTCAAACATTATATACACCTCATGTGTCATGTGTATCCCCTCCAGGACTAAACTGAGGACATGGAGCCACACACTTTCTGAAAAATCATCACGTTCAGCAAGAGGAGTTGGAAAAACTGCTCACAGAACATGAGAACATGAGCCAAATCTTCCATAAGGGCAACAGATAAACCACTTCCTGAATATAGTGAAATTTGAGTGATATGGCGTGAGCACATCATTTTGAGGTGTACGTGACTTATGCCTTATGGGCATGACACATATGTATGCCTAAAAAGCTGATGATCTGATGTTAAATAAAGGAGATATACAAAATATGCAGATCGGTGGGTCCCCAGGACCAGGATTGTAAACCACTGCTTTACACTCCTTCTAATAACAATTGATAGTGTGTTTTTATTATTGTATGTTTTTTTTTCAGGTTGTCTTCACCATCACTGATTCTTCTCAGAAGTACCACGTTCCTCTGCTTCTGAGCCGTTTCTCTTACAGTACATATAGAGGAAGTTAGATGTAAAGTTTATGCATGTTTCTGTGCCAGTGCAGTAAATATTTAATGTTTCTTCATGTGATAACACTATAGTAATGTTCAGATATAAATCATTTAAGTGTTTTGTTGATGATCAATTAATCATTTACCAACCATTAATACATAATTTTATTATTGATATGTTACTCTCAAAAGGCGTTAAAATAAATAATTCAAGATCATCTTTATGAAACAATGAGATATGAATCAAGGATCAGTTTTAGGTCCACTGTTGTTTTCCTTATATGTCAATGATTTACCAAATTGTTTTAAGGAAACTAAATGTCAGTTATATGCAGATGACAGTAATTTATGTATCAGCACAGACTCCACGCTTAGCTGCAGATATATTAACAAATGAAATGACTGGCGTGTCACAGTGGCTACAAAACAACTGTTTGACCTTGAATTGTTCAAAAACTGTCTCAATGTGTTTTTCAATTAGAAGGAAGGAAATTAATGGTTTTATAATTAAGATCAATCAAAAGACAATAGAAAAAGTTGTAGCGAACTACAGGTATTTAATCAATTAGCTCAAATCATAGGTGATATATATATATATATATATACACATATATACACATATAACCCTGCAATACACACATATATATATATATATATATATATATATATATATATATATATATATATATATATATATATCATAATGCGTTATGACTAGTTATAATATAGATCGACCAAAGAGGGAATTATGCACATATATTGTGAATTAATTACAACGGATTATAATTAATTACATATATGATTAGTTCTAGTTTAATGGTTGTTTAGAAAAACTATCCTAGTTTGTCCAGCAAACTATGGGTTTTCTCATAGACTATTATGAAAGAAATTTTATTCTCTGGCCACAAGAATAAATTCCTATTATAGCATCAAAGGGTAAAGCAGTGTTGCAGAATCTAAATGTAGAAGTGACTTGGTTTTCTGAATGAGCAGCAGAACAATCGAGCATGAATACAATGTTTTTAATATATGAAACTACTACTACATAGGCTAAATATACACTAAGAATACACATATATACAAAATCAAAAGTAAAGACAGGAAAAGAAAGAAGACAAGTAGCAAAACTTACAGACAGTCTTTGAGAGCCAGCAAAGAATCAGTATCACTTTGTAAGGTCGTATAACTAAGATAGAGAGAATCTAAGCGCATCTAAGATAGAGAGAAGCGATACTTGCATGAGTTTGCATGCTGAGTTTCAAAAAGATACATGTGAAGATTCAGTGCTGCTGCAGTTCATTGGATTTGAACTGAGGTCTTGAAAGTTTGTTTCGCCGGAGATGGTCATGCCGAAGAGGAGAGCGTGATGGAAGCACGGTCGCCGAGACGTCCGGGAGAGACGTGCATGAGATGGCAAGGGACAGTTGAGAGACAATCGAGAGACAAAGGGAAAATGCTTGTGCTTGTCTTTTAAGGAAAAACAAGCCAACACGCCTCCTTGGGTGAAACAGCCAATGATAAGGGTGCAATTTTGACGGGCAAACTTTTCCTTTGTCTCCATTTATGACCTCATTTGCATGGTTTATGAGGTGTCAGATCAGAGTACATTTTCTTCGAAGTACCATGGAAAATAGAACAATGCATTTTACAGTAATTTTACAGATATACATTGTCGAATAAGGCATAAAGAGAGCTTTACAAAGAAACCAAACTTGTCAGATGGCAAAAACATAAAAGGGGAGATACAGTTTATTTTATCGTTTAGAATGAAACTAACACAACTACGGTCATAGCTAAGCTTATACACTAGGGATACATATATGCAACTTGAAATACAACGACAGGTACACATTGGCACAGTCATATTTTGTACATACAATCTTTATGCGCGTTTGTGTGTGTCTCTGTGTGTGTGTGGTGTGTATTGGGGTTTGGCTGGTCTGGAATGCAGCCGCATGGCTCGCAGTAATTCGATCTGAGTTGACCACGATCATTTGAAGTCACAAGGGAGGGAATCGGGAATCCATCGATATGGCCATAATATGTGTCAAGTTAGCTGTTAATGTCAGCCAGGCCGGAGCCAATGTGAAATTTACAAACAAAAGTTCAAGGAGTTAAAAGCATTCTGAAAAATCTAAAGTTGCTCTGTGGCTAACGGGCTAAAGCTAACATTACACACTGTTGGAGAGATTTATAAAGAATGAAGTTGTGTTTATGAATTATACAGACTGCAAGTGTTTAAAAATGAAAATAGTGACAGCTCTTGTCTCCGTGAATACAGTAATAAACTATGGTAACTTTAACCACATTTAACAGTACATTAGCAACATGCTAACGAAACATTTAGAAAGAAAATTTACAAATATCACTAAAACTATCATGATATCATGGATCATGTCAGTTATTATTGCGCCATCTGTCATTTTTCGCTATTGTCCTTGCTTGCTCTGATGATTCAGCTGTGCACAGATCCAGACGTTAATACTGCCTGCCCTTGCCCATATGCAAATATTGGGGCGTACATATTAATGATTCCGACTGTTGCATCACAGTCGGTGTTATGTTGAGATTCGCCTGTTTTTCAGAGGTCTTTTAAACAAATCAAATTTACATAAGAAGGAGGAAACAATGGTGTTTGAGACTTACTGTATGTCATTTCCATGTTTTGAACTCTTGTTATTCAACTATGCCAAAGTAAATTCAATTTTCAATTCTATGGCACCTTTAATGTTGTTTGGTCTGGAAATGGCTGAGATTCACTGGGGGGACAGTTTTTTTTTTTTTTTTTTACTTTCAATGACTTTTCAGATGTATTTGAATATAATATAAAATATGATATAATCTACAATAACATTAAACATGAATTATGTTTCCTCAAAACAATATTGTCTTAATTATCAAGCAGGCACATGAAAGGTCAATGAACAAAATTTATGAATTATGAACAAACATGTTCATTAAACAGAATCTCTTGGCCAAATTAAAGATACATTGTCAAGGAATTTGCATATGTGGTGCATACTGAATTGAACAGGTCACACAAATATTTTAAATACATTTGCCAGGTTGAAGAAAACTGAATGTTTTGGATGGCTACCTCTGTTTAGTATACTTTGAAAAAAAAAAATGGATGTAAAATTGGAGAATCCAGTTTTAATGGAAAAGGAATCTGATGTGCATTCTAAACAGCAAAATAATTTGGATAATGATAATCTAGTCTAATTTGGATAATCTATAAAATATAATAATATTCACTCATCCCTTTTCTTAAACAATGGTTAAAAGGGTTGAAATGTGATGTTTATCATTTTATAAAACTT
Source organism: Megalobrama amblycephala (assembly GCF_018812025.1). Lineage (NCBI taxonomy): Eukaryota > Metazoa > Chordata > Actinopteri > Cypriniformes > Xenocyprididae > Megalobrama > Megalobrama amblycephala. The sequence continues at coordinate 4,196,652 of NC_063047.1, forward strand.
TTTGTTTGTACCATAGACATGGAGTTTTTTTTTTTTTTTTTTTTTCAATACAGAATATTCTAGTATTCTCTGAAATAATTTCAACTGCTGATTCTATTCTTCTGGACTGTTGTCATCTGTACAAAGAAAACACCTTTTTTGTACATTGTTGTTATGTAAATTTACCCTTAACTGCAAGCACAGCTGTCAATCATGATGTTACATCCCATTTTATAGCATCAAAAATATCTAACAAAAACCAAACTTATTTCAAAAACGAACACTTGAACACACGTCAGCGTGATGATCACTACCTAAAATTACAGAAACCATCTTTGGAAAACAAATATTTTAAGTGTCATTTGATTTTTTTTTTGTTTGGCTTGAGAACTTGAACAACACAGCAGGCATCCATCAAGGGGTGATCGAAATTTTTTAACCTCACTTTTCAGGACTTGTGTGGCACACTTGGAAAAACATTAATGAAGAACACCAGTCACAGCAGCAGTCTCCACCAGGGTTTAAAGTTTGTGGCCCGCCCATCTCGAAAATTAAAATGATCTCTGAACTTCCCGGTGGTAAATACGACTTGAAAGGGCGTTGATGACTAATTTTTAACTAGGAAACTCATGTACAATACGAAAACGTGAAGGCAGCAAATAATGTTGTTAAAGATACACGTTATTTGTGAACTATGCATGAAGCAATAATATGTGTTGACAAAAACTAAATCATACACCTCTTCATAATTACTATGGTATTTTGGATATTTACCTTATTGTACCAAGCAGCTTTTAGACTAATATCCTGGTAGTGCCATGCCTGATTAAAGTACCATGTAAATATCATGTATAGTAATCATTCAGTATCAAAGTAACATGGTCAAAACTAAAAACTGCTGTGGCACGGAGAGTAAAATCTACTTTAAAAGGTAAAAGCCTGGAAAGAAAGACTGCTACAAGGAAGCAAAATTTGGAATCACAACATCTTTCTGTTGAGGATATGATTCAAGCAGAACAGAATACTGTGTTACATTCAAAATCAATGTTTTCCTGAAGAGTTTCATTGTCTGCAAAAGAAAAAAAATGGAGTTGGTACACAAAGTGCAATATACAAGCTAAATCCTCAAATGCTTGATGGACTCATAAAAATTGGTGGTAGACTTTGTCGGAGTGCACTGCCTACCGAAGAGAAACATCCTGTTATCCTTCCAAAAAGAAGCCATGTAACCACACTTGTTATACGGCACATGCATGAGCAAGATGGACACAGAGGAGGGAATCATACACTCTCAAAATTGAAAGAGAAGTTTTGGATTCCTCATGCTAATGCTGCTGTTAGAAGGGTGATAAGGAATTGCATTACTTGCCAGCGCTTGCATGCACTGAAATCAGAACAGAAAATGTCTGATCTTCCTAAAGATCGCTTGGAGGCAGATCTTCCTCCATTTACAAATGTGGGGGTAGATTATTTTGGACCAATTATGGTAAAAAGAGGAAGAAGCAAGGTAAAACGATATGGCGTATTGTTCACCTGCCTTGTTAGTAGAGCTGTCCATCTGGAAGTGGCTTATTCTCTTGATACTGACTCCTATATTAATACCATATGCCGTTTTATCTGCAGAAGAGGTCAGGTGTCAATTATGAGATCAGATAATGGAACTAATTTCGTTGGAGCCAATCAAGAACTTAAGGCAGCGCTGAAAGAACTGAATCATGCAAAAATCCAGAAAACTTTCCGCAATGATAACATTGAATGGGTGTTCAATCCTCCATTTGGAGCTCATCATGGTGGAGTTTGGGAATGTTTGGTACAGTCTGTTAAGAATGTTCTTCACTCTGTTTTTAAGGAGCAGCTAATGGATGATGAAGTTCTACATACAGCCTTGGGTGAAGTAGAAGCCATTCTGAACGACCACCCTCTGACACCAGTATCGGAGGACCCAAATGATCTAGAGGCTCTTACGCCCAATCATTTGTTGCTTATGAAGTGCAAGCCACATTTTCCTCCTGGACTGTTCAAAAGTGATGATCAATATTCAAGAATAAGATGGAGACAAGTACAATACATTGCAGACCTCTTCTGGAGACGGTGGATTAGAGAATATCTGCCACTTCTTCAAGAGCGGCAAAAATGGAACAGAAAAAAGCTAAATCTTAAAGCTGGAGATCTTGTTCTTATTATTGATGAAAATGCTTCCCGAAATTCATGGATGATGGGATGAATTCTTTCAACCGTCTGTGATAAAAAAGGCTTTGTACGACAAGCTCAAGTTAAATCGAGGAATGGCATTTTAAACAGACCCATTACCAAGCTTTGCTTCATTTTTGAATCAGACCCCTAAAAGGCACTCTGTAAAGATTGTGCTCAAGTGGTGATCAGATTTTGAAACCTCTGACATTTTTACTGATTCAGTACACTGACACATCAAACAAATATGCAAACATATATTTTGAACTGAACATAACGGCTTTCGACCACAAACATTGTTTGATTGACCAACATTAACTTTTTTATTACTTTCTTCTGGAAATAAATACTTGATTTAGCATTTACGTTGAAATGGAGGTCATTTCTTGGATTATGTGCGTCAAAGGATCCCTCAACCTTTACACAAGATGGGTAGCTTTAATTTGAATTAATTGTGGACAAAAAAAATATAAAACGCTATAAAAATATATTTTTATTCAATCAATATATTTAAACATTTAAAAACATTTCAGAATTGTCACCATCTTTCGCCCCATCAGCAATGGCCCTGGTACAGTGCATCAGCAATTTGATTTATCTTAAAAAGTGAGCAAAAACAACAAGTGACCACAACATTCACCCCTAACTGTAGGGCATGTGGATGGTTGCAAACAGGCCACAGACCCTCAATGTGAAGTCTTCCATTTAAACACAAAGGACCGAACAAAGCTGTTGACATGCAGGTTGATGGTCATCACTCTGCACCACCGTCCTGATCTTCTGCTCACAGTTTTTGTAATACGTGTATTTGTGTGTGTGCTTTGACTTTGTTACAGTTTCAGCATTGAAGGGAAGAAATGTACTACCAGACAGGGTAGTACATTTCCCTGTCTGGTAGTACATTTCTTCCCTTCAATGCTGAAACTGTAACAAAGTCAAAGCACACACACAAATACACGTATTACAAAAACTGTTATCCACAGCACCAATAAAGATGAACAGACAGTGTAAGGTAGAAATGTCAAATGAAAATTCTGTAGCAAAACAAAATGCAACTTATTTTTAAAGTTTAAAAGGTTGAATTATTATGGCTAATACTTACAAAATACTCATAAGCTTCCTTGTGACAGCAATGCATTTCCCAGGATGCAAAGACAAGTGGACCACACTGCTGGAAGAAATCAAAATAATTTTTTATTCATTGATGTTGCTTGTTGGGCATAGGCTAACACTTACATTGTTGCCTATACACATGCATTTCATACACTTCAATAATACATCTAGGTTAGTAAAATGTTATCCTTGACCTTGCTGAATATTTTGCTGTAGCATGCATTATACTTGCTTTGTTGCCTAATAGATAATTATTAACGGTGATAAAAAGTAATTTACACCACTATTCATATTTTTTTTTTATTATCAATCGTTTATTGTCATTCAATCACTATGCTACAGAACAGGGTCTTCTGCACAAACAGATGCAGTAATAATCTGATCAAGTTATCTCTCTGACCCCAAACCACCCATTTACAGTACGTTTCAAGTATTTTCGATCTGGGCCGTCTTTTTCCATGTTTTTGTGCATAAGCAATCACTGAAGATGCAGTGTTGACCGCGGCCGCTGCAGCCGTCAGCGAACTGCAAATATAAGACAACAGTCCAGAAAGTCGGCTGACATATTTCCAGCCGAATATCCAGCTTTTGGCTTGTCTGCGGCTGCTTCTTCACTTCCCGACTCTTGGAAACTTATCAAGCTGCATTGTTGTTCTAATCCAAAGATGTGCAACTGCTAATATTAGCTGACAAAACTTCCCTCTCACCTTCGACATCAGTGTCATTTGCACTAGGTCGGCACAAAAAAACTGTCTATTTTGGGTAGTTTTTGTGACGCGACTAACTTTTCCACCCTCTCTTTCCTCTTTAATGCCCCACTTTTATGTTTGTATTTGTCCATCATTTAATGTTGTTAGCTAACCACTAATCTCTCATCACACAGTTTTTTTTTTTTTTTTTTTTAATTTGGCGCGGTGATGCAGCGTTTGCATGTAATGTATGCGTGTAGTTCTACAGCAGCTGCAAGGTGCAAAAAATAAATGCACAAAAAATGATGGAGAAATGAGAAATTATGGAGAAACAACAAATTACTGCTCATGACATGCATACAAAAAATATATTTATTGTGGCTATGGATAAAAAATTAATTCCTTCGTTCCTGTGGGCGGGCCCCCCATCAGCCAGGGCCCATTTGCACGTGCATACCCTGCATGCCCAGACGCTACGCCACTGGTTCTGTTTAAAATAATACTGAATTTAAAATCTAAATTTGTCATCTAAAGGTAAAAGTGAACACTGCCTCTTTAAAATTGTTAGCTGTAGTGCAGTTGTGCGAGAGTTCGCAACCTCACACCAGTCTCCAGTCTACTCCTCTCTGCCTCGCTGCCGAATAGTTTGCGTCTGTAGCTCCGTAGAGCTTTGTTTTTAATCTATTTATTATAATTACTTGTCTATTTTATCATCACCATATATCTGATATTGCCTATCACTCTAATCTGACATCGCAAGCATTTAATCTTTTAAAGGTGCCATAGAATTGAAAATTGAATTTACCTTGGCATAGTTGAATAACAAGAGTTCAGTACATGGAAATGACATACAGTGAGTCTCAAACACCATTGTTTCCTCCTTCTTATGTAAATCTCATCTGTTTAAAAGACCTCCGAAGAACAGGCGAATCTCAACATAACACCGACTGTTACGTAACAGTCAGGATTATTAATATGTACGCCCCCAAAATTTGCATATGCCAGCTCATGTTCAAGGCATTAGACAAGGGCAGGCCGTATTAACGTCTGGATGTGCACAGCTGAATCATCAGACTAGGTAAGCAAGCAAGGACAATAGTGAAAAATGGCAGATGGAGCAATAGTAACTGGCATGAGCCATGATATCATGATATTTTTAGTGATATTTGTAAATTGTCTTTCTAAATGTTTTGTTAGCATGTTGCTAATGTACTGTTAAATGTGGCTAAAGTTACCATTGTTTATTACTGTATTCACGGAGACAAGAGCCATCTCTATTTTCATTTTTAAACACTTGCAGTCTGTATAATTCATAAACACAACTTTATTCTTTATAAATCTCTCCAACAGTGTGTAATGTTAGCTTTAGCCCATTAGCCACGGAGCATAGCCTCAAACTCATTCAGAATCAAATGTAAACATCCAAATAAATACTATACTTACATGATCTGATGCAGCATGCATGACAAACATTTTGTAAAGATCCATTTTGAGGGTTATATTAGCTGTGTGAACTTTGTTTATGCAATATATTATAGAGTCACGAGCTTGGGGGCGGGGAGCGTGAGGATTTAAAGGGGAAGCGAGCTGAATCTGTGCATATTTAATGATGCCCCAAAATAGGCAGTTACAAAAATTAATAAAAAAAAATCTATGGGGTATTTTGAGCTGAAACTTAACAGACACATTCAGTGGACACCTTAGACTTATATTACATCTTGTGAAAAAGCATTCTATGGCACCTTTAACTAATAATTTACAAGTGACTTATAACTGAACGTTATTATAAAGTGTTACCGTATTTATTTGATACAGTGGCTAAATTAACGAGAAATAGAGCTTCAACTTCTGATGTTTCCAAACAACACAGCACAGCACAGCACAGCAGTAATGACTTTATGAACTTCTTTACTTTGACATATACAAGATTGACAAGATTAAAGAGAAAATTATAACCATGCAACCGTCTACTACAGTATCACATCAGACAGTGCACTGTAGTGTCCCAGAGGAAAAATTTGATTCATTCGTTGCTATAGGAGAGAAAGAATTCTCTAAACTTGTTAAATCATCAAAATCAACAACATGTATGTTAGACCCTATACCGACTAAGCTATTGAAAGAGATGCTTCCAGATGTCATAGATCCTCTTCTTAATATTATTAATTCATCTTTATCACTAGGATATGTACCGAAAACTTTTAATCTGGCTATTATTAAACCTCTTATTAAAAAACCACAACTTGATTCTAGAGAATTTGTCAATTACAGGCCGATCTCAAATCTACCTTTTCTGTCAAAAATTCTAGAAAAGGCAGTTTCATCACAACTACGTTCCTTCTTAGAAAGAAATGGTATCTGTAAGGATTTCAAGTCAGGATTTAGACCATACCATAGTACTGAGACTGCTCTCATTAGAGTTACAAATGATTTGCTCCTGTCATCAGATCATGGCTGTATCTCTCTATTAGTGTTATTATATCTTAGTGCTGCATTGGATACTATCGACCACAACATTCTTTTGAATAGACTCGAAAATTATGTTGACATTAATGGAATTGCATTGGCATGGTTTAAATCTTAAATTATCTCACTGTTATCAGTTTGTAGTAGTAAATGAAGAGATGTCATATCGATCACAAGTTCAATATGGAGTACCGCAAGGATCAGTACTAGGACCATTGCTTTTTACTCTGTACATGCTACCCTTGGGAGATATCATTAGGAAGCATGGCATTAGTTTTCACTGTTACGCTGATGATACTCAGCTCTATATTTCTTCAAGCCTGAAGAAACTTACCAATTCACAAAATTAACGGAATGCATAGTTCATATAAAAAAATTGGATGACCATTAATTTCTTACTACTAAATTCAGAAAAAAACAGAGATTCTAATTATTGGACCAAAAACTTCTACACGTAATAACTTAGAATACTGTCTAACACTTGATGGCTGCTCTGTTAAGTCTTCATTGTCAGTTAGGAAACTGGGTGTGCTCTTTGATACCAATCTTTCGTTTGAAAGCCATGTTTCTAGCATCTGTAAAACCACATTCTTCCATGAATGAATGGATGAAGGACCTGCATCTAGACATGAGGATAATGCAGCCCTGACATTTCAACTAAACTATCCCCTGCGAAGGCCTCCTTCTCTTTCCTTTCCCTATGTGTTCCCTATAAAGCATTATCAAAATAATTCCAGTTTGCGTAGATCCGCAAACACAACAACTTTTTCTGTATTATGCGGACCAGTCAAGTAATTTGACAAATATCACTTCTTTAAAAAGACCAAGCTTCTGTGCACATACACACTCGAACACACAAACCTATAGACTAAACACGTAAATGAACGGCAAGAATGCATTAAAGGTATTCGGTCTTCAGTAGGAAAGGTGTCATTTAAGCAGCCTCTAAAGTAATAATATGTATTGTGAAAAGTGTTATATAAATGAAGATGACTTGTGTTACAACACAACCTGCCTCTAATACAATAAACCAAATTATATCGCTACTATAGCCGTCTAGGGGTTTTAATTTTGTAGTTATCGGTCGTAACAACACAACTTTCCCTACAAGAGAGAAAGAGAAAAAAAACTTTCTGCATACACGCATTCATTATCGCAAATCAAAATAAACAAGCGTGATGGCGGACACTCACTAAAAGTGCGACGCCACCAAACACAATTTTACACTACACACACGCGGAAATAACATCAACAGGATTAACTCAAATATAGGCCATGCAAACCATGCACTATGCAAACACAATTCCAATCCGGACGAGCCACCCACAAATGTTACGACACGACCTGCCTCTAATACAACAAACCAAAATATATCAATACTGCAGCCATCTAGGGGTTTTAATTTTGTAATTATCGGTCGTAACAACACAACTTTCCCTACATGGTGCGAAAGAACGTGGGAGTCAGTCTTAACCAAGATGCAGGGATGCAAGAGTGTGTGTGTGTCAGCTAACATCTACCCAGAGAGAGGTCACTCACCTGTATTTTTCCCCAACCTTACTCTGGGCCCGGCGACGTGCAGCACAGATGTCCCGCATTCTCAGTCCAGCCCAAGTATACTGTTTTCATTCAAGTTTTCTTTTTTCTCTTTTTTTTCGTTTATGTTAAAACCACGGTGATAATCATAGTTCCAAAACAAAAATAAATCATTAGCTAACACAAGGAGGATACATAATTTGAGGTGAGAGCTTTAATCCACGTGTGTACACACAGGCAGCGTTTTCCTTTTTGAGTCTAAAACTCCGCCTCAAACACGCGGCAACCTCATCATTCACAGGTGAATGACGTCATCTGGGCTCTTACTTTTCGTGTTAGTCAGTACTATTCCTGCTTTTAATACCTAGGGCATACGATCTCTTGATGTTTCTTTACAATCTCGTCAGTCTTGGTCATTAGACAGAGGCGATGACTAATATTCTAGAGGCCGTACCCACTTTGCTCATTCTAGAATACTTTTATTTAGTCCCCATAGATCTGAACACACTGAATTAAGGCAAGATTATTTCCAACTAAAGGCCGTGACCATTACCATAAAATCAAGCTGACCAATTTAGCTTCCTCTAATGGTAACTTTACATAATCACGCAATGGTTTTTCCACAGACACTTAGTTAGAATAATCTTACCATAACCAGAGGTTGAGGCCCGCCCTGTTTAGATTGGTCTAGCAACACTCTGTTGCTCTAAAAGGAAAAAAAACATTATTAGCCTACTCAGTCTAAGTATACATAACTAATGCCAATGTGTTAGTCGGAACTCTAAAATATCAGTTGGTGTGCCCCACTGCTCCACCTAACTGTACCTTAGTCCGTTACTAACCTGAGCGCAGATTTGTGGGGTTATGGACTTAACGTGATCTACTAGAATTAATAACACAAGGTTAAACAGAATAAAGTTGATTTACCAGTTAAAGGAAATAATAATTCAAATCCAATTCAAAGAATACAATATTCATCAATCACATATACATCATCAATTCAGAAATCAAAGAAATTAGAAGCATTTACCTGGCAATGAAAAAGACTACACACAGCAATCGTGTGGGAGATCTGTTTACAGATTCCCTGAACCTTTTGTCATCTCTCCTTAAATACCCAGATAATTCAATAGGACCAAATGGTGGTGTCTGCAATTATAATTAGGTTTTGGTCCCCTATTCAAGAGGTCACAAACTGGCAATCAGAATTTGTGATTGAATGGGTTATTGATACCTGTAGAAGAGGGCACTTATTTACATACAGGAGGTAGTTTGCATGAAGGACCTGGAGGAGGGCACGCCTTAAGTGACACAATATTTCTTGTTCTCTAGAACTTCTTGGAAGTTTGTACTATATCTGGGAGAATGAGACCATTTTACCAGGCACACTGAGACATTTCAAATGATACCAAACATATATATTCACTTGTTGTACACACTTAACATTGCATAGAATTAGAGAGTATTTTAGGTGAGGGAGAAAGGATGGGGAACAGGGTGTGAGGGGAGAGGGTGATGGTGAGGTGTGAACTGCTTGGTGTGGTGCGTCTCAGATGGTGCTGTTACTTATGCAGGAGGGTGTTCAAAAGAGTGTTCAAATGTTAATTATCAGGAAAGTCCTTTGTTCCCATAGGGAGAAGTCGTTCCTCAGTCCAGACGGTCCGACTCCAGCCTTACACCACAAGGCGACTTTTTACACACTATTTTTAAGCAATCCTCAAAGATGAAATACATGATTAGGAAAATAATCTGCAGGTGTATTTGAAATGTTTTAACTAATCATCTTGTAATTAATGTAATTTCAGATCTACTTTCTAAGTGTGAATTATCATATTTAGTAAAAAACAACAATATTCAAGCACTGTAAAACTTTTTTGCCGCAAACTGGCTTCTCTCCTGTATGATTTCATACGAGTCTCTTCAGACCTTACTGTACATGATTTATGAGTTTTTACAACTTTTGACCTCCTAACTGAACACTTTTCCACAAATTGATCATAGAAATAAATAGTATAAATAAAAATGGTAAAACTTTACAATAAGGTCTCATTTATTAACATTAATGTATTAACCAACATCAACAATGAGCAATATCTTTGCCACGGTATTTATTAATCTTTGTTAATGTTAGTTAAACATAAAAATAGTCATTCATGGTTAGTTCATGATAGTGCATTAAGTAATGTTAACAAATACAACATTTGATTTTAACAATGTATTTGTAAATGTTGAAATTAACATTAACTAAAATGGTGTAGAAGTATTGTTCTTCCTTAGTTCATGTAAAGTTAACTAATGTTAACTAATGAAACCTTATTGTAAAGTGTTACCATAAAAATAAATAACAGTTTTCTTTTAGTCTGAAGTGCAATCAATAAGTGCAACCATAATCAAAGCACTCTCTCAATATTCAAAGTGCAAATAGAGACCAAATTTTTCTTTAAGCATGATACAGAGCTGAGAGATGCTTACAACTACACAGGCCAGCTTAAGATATCTTTCATATTGGAAGATATTTGCATTCATCAGGGAACCGCTTTCAAATGCAGGGTATTGACATCGCATTTGAATGTGCGCTCGCGTTTGCTTTCACTTTTGCGATCGCGTACTCTGTGAGTAGGGAGCGGTAGCGACTGTTATCCAACTGAATTAAATGGTTTTTTATTTCTATAAAAAGCAAAATGACAGTGGAGGCATAATGTAAACGTAGCGTAATAGGTCAAACCATTGTCCCGGGCTGGAACCTTTCCCCGTAACACTCCACACCAGAATTAATTTGTTACATTTCAATCATAATACCAACACAACATACAAACACAAAAGAAAGATTTAACACATCATAGTATTTACACATCTCTCCCCACTTTAAAAAATGGTATGATCGCTAAATAAGAGTAATCGGTGATATTCACGTGACGTCATCATGTGTTCCCAAATACAGGACCAGACAAGCAAGTTGAAATGTAAGATTATGACATGTGTTAAACAATAAACATATGAAAACCCATGTCAAATCATAACAACCCATTCATAAACAATAACTCGATCTATGATGATCTATGTGTTCATCATCACACACCCCCCTCCCTCTAAATAGTCACGACCTCAGGAGTGACGTGACAAAAAGTCTGCCATCACATTAAACACTCCTACTCTATACTGGACTTCAAATTTAAAAGGTTGAAGGGATAAATACCAACGTGTTATTCTTGCATTAGTGTCTCTCATTCTCCTGAGCCATTGCAAAGCTCTGTGATCAGTCTCTAGCACAAAATCTTTACCAATCAAATAGTACTTTAAAGTGTCCAAGGCCCATTTGATAGCTAGAGCCTCTTTCTCAATTGTGGGATATTTAGTCTCTCGAGGAAAAAGCTTTCTGCTTATGTACTGTACAGGATGATGATATTCTCCTTCACCCTGTAACAGAACGGTACCCAGTCCTAGCTCAGATTCGTCAGTTTGTACGACAAATGGAAGGTCAAAGTTCAGGCTCTGCAACACCGGATCTTTGCACAAACAAGACTTAAGGTCTTGAAAAGCACTTCACATTTAGATGTCCACTTAACTTTAGAGGAACTGCTTTTCTTTGTTAGGTCCGTCAATGGTGCAGCTCTGCTGGCGAAATGAGGTATAAACCTTCTATACCAGCCTATCAAACCCAGGAATGATCTAACACTTTTCTTCTTTGATGGAGGTGCACATGACAAAATTGCTTGTAGTTTGTCCACTTGAGGTCTTACTGATCCTCCACCAGCAACATAGCGCAAAAAAGAAACTTGCTTTTTAGCAATCTGGCATTTCTTTGCATTTACTACCAGACCAGCCCGTTGAATTCTTTCAAACACCTCTGTCAGATGTTCCAGGTGTTGCTCCCATGACTCACTGAAAATGATGATGTATGCTGCTGCACAGCTGTCCAGCCCTCGTAGCACTTGATCAACCAGATGCTGAAAGGTTGCTGCATCCCCGTGCAGACCAAACGCCATATACTTGAAATGATATAGGCCTGATGGAACATGAAAAGCAGTCAAGTTTTTAGCAGCATCAGTTAATGCCACTTGCCAATATCCTTTGCATCAGTGTTAATTTTGGCAGCCATTTTTGATTTAGTCATAGTCTTTATCTTCAGACGAAAATGCTCCTTAGTCTTATTCACATTTTAGTCATTTTAGTCTTCCATATTTTAGTTTAGTTTTAGCCGACGAAAAGACATCACATTTTTGTCAAGTCTTAGTCATTACTTTTAGTCAAACTACAGTTATCAACATTAATTTTGATAGCTATTTTATATGTAGTCTTTAGACAAAATAGTCATTATAATTTTTCTCTTTAGATCAATTCATTTAAGCTGGTGAAAAATATGAATCAAGGTAACAGACTGTATTGACATTGCACTCTTAGCAGTAGCACTTGTGCAATTGTACATATCCTCTTTCAGTGGTTCCCTAACTTTCTAGGGCCCTATTTTAACGATCTAAACGCAAAGTGTAAAGCGCACGGCCCAGGTGCACTCAGGGCGTGTCCAAATCCACTTTTGCTATTTTTTTTAACGACGGAAAAACGGTCCGTGCGCCGGGGCGCATTTTTGAAATGGGTTGTCCCTATTCTCTTAATGAGTAATGGGCGTAACGTTCAATAAACCAATCAGAGTGTCATCTCCCATTCCCTTTAAGAGTGAGATGCGCTCGCGCCATGGCGGATTGCTATTTACATGGCGTACACGCGATGAGTCAGTTAATATATATGTGTGTGTATTGGCACGATTGTTCAATTAATTAGCCAATTTCGTTCATCATTATAAGTAGTAATAGGCTGAATTGAAAATAGGTAGCCTAATTCTAATACACGGAATGACTATTCATCATTACATTTTTATATTTATGTAGCCTACACAATAATATTCTTTTAAACTGTAATCCTTTTGTTTTTAATATTTGGCATGTTTTTGTGATGCGCATCCCTGTGTGTAATAAGCAAAGTCAACACGCACTGTGGACGCGCCCAGAAGCGCAGTTTCTACCAACACGCTCTAACAAAAAAATATTGCGCCATTGACTTTAGACTTTAGACCAGGTTTGAGTTGGTCTATGGCGCAGTCTATTTTCAGCTCCTTAAAAAAGCAATGCACCGGCAATGCGCCTGAACACACCTCTTTTTTAGACCAGCACGCCCATGGGCGCACTAACTGGCGCAAATGCATTTACTAATTTAAGGACGTGGCGCTGAACGGGAAAACGCGAACGGCACCGGACGCAAACTAGCAAACACACTTGCGCTGCACCTTGCGTCGCATTGCGCCGGGTGTATTATAGGGCCCCTAGAGTGTCATACCCCCTGAGGGATTTAACATCCTTCTATGTACCCTCTCTTTTCCACTTAGACTGCAGTTACACATTTCCATTGAGGGACTGTCACGGTTCACACGTCTGTGGATTCCTGTCCTGTTGTTGTTGTTGTGGTGTGTGTGTGTGTGTGTGTGTGTGTGTGTGTGTGTGTGTGTGTGTGTGTGTGTCTTGGCTGTCACGTGTGGTTGCTGGGCAACTCACGAGCGCTGATTAGCGATCAGCTGCAGCTGCGGCTCGTCAGCACGGCTATTTAATGTCTCTGTGTTTGTTCGTTCATTGTCGGATTGTTCTGTTGACTCACGCTGTGTTCCTTGCAGTGTCTGCCTTTCGTCTTCTGGGTTCCAGTCGCTCGGTTCGGAGTGGATGTTAATTTCGTCTTGGAGTTCCTGCCTCTGTGCAGAGTGGATGTTTATCTGTCTGTGTGTTCATCGCTGGATTGCATTTGGAGATCTGCCCATTGTAGTCCCTGTGCTGCCAAGGACCAGCTGTACCACGACTTTCCCGACCAATCACGTTGTACATTCTCTTTGAGAGTTTTTGTCCTGAATAAAGATGTTGTGTGGGGTTGCCAGATTGCAAAGATTAAGTAAAACGTGTTCTTTTAACAGAAAAGCTCTGAAGGGGGTTTAAATTCTGGAAATCTGGCAACCGTAAGCGTGACCACTCGTAAAGACAGTCTGTAATGTTTTGTCTCCTTTATTCAACAAAAACAAAAAGTGATTTCAAAAGAGTGATTTTGGTAAAGTGTTTAGTCTTTTAGCCACATTTCAGTCTCATCTTTTTTCGTCAACGATATTGCACGTGTAGTTTTATTTTTTTTTCCTCAAAGTATTTTTTATTGAACATCTTATCAAACATGAGATACACTTTACAATAATACATTTTCTTTTTATGTTAACCAACCCACCCAGGAACAATCCCCACCTGTTGCACCAATACACATAATAATTTGAAAAAAAAACAATCATTAATATGTTTTAGAGAAGAAAGCACAAGTATGTATAGTACATTACTCCTCTTAAATTGAGATTAGAGAGGGATCCACCTTCCTAAATTGGTCCAGAACCGGTTGCCAGATATCAAAAAATTTATAGGCACAGCCTGTTGTAGCATACCTTATTTTTTCCATGGTCAGATTGTATAAGAGCTCAATGATCCACATTTTTAAAAGTTGGAGGAGACTTGTCTTTCCATTTAAACAGTATCTGCCGTCAAGCTAAAAGAGTAGTAAATGCTATGAGGCTTTTGTTGTTTTGATTTAACCCTCTGGAGTCTGAGGCTGATTTGGGGCCTGGAGAAGTTTTGACATGCTCTGACATTTGTGCTTTTTTCAGTTGTTCATAAACATATAAATGACAAAAGTGTCATTACACTGTATTCAGCACAAACTAGGCTACAATAATATGTGAGGAATATGTATGTACATGTTTGTGTTTTTGAAGGAATAATGTTTATGCGTGGTTACTGAAAAAACAAAAAACTTAAGTCACTGAAATAAGGCCAAAATAAGTATATTAAATCTGTGTTCACAAGACTTCTGGGTATTGGAGGTTGTAGGCTAGAGTTTTTGCTTCAGAATTATGTAAAAATTATGCTGCTTACTCCTTCATATAAAACAATAGAGAGATTTAAATTTTGTAAGACACTTTTTGTCAAGAAACACAGTATGCGTGGAGGCGTGAATCACCACTGAATAATGGGTGATTCTCACCTGAGAAGACAAAAGAATTGGATAGTAATGAGCTGAAATGACTTGCATATTAATGAGGCATTTCAGTCAGGTAGGCTGTGAAAAAAACCTTCTGTGATGTCTCAAGCTCATCATGATATATGAAACATACAGAAAAATATTATTACAATATAAAGTAATGGTTTTATATTATACTTTAAAATATAATGTATTTCTGTGATGCAAAGAGTCTGAATATAGGCTTTTAGTTTAAAAGCATGCACATTTGGAGAAATATTGGATTCTCATATGCTTATGTCAATTTTCTATACAGAGAAGTTATATTTATTTAATATTCATTGTCATTACTATGAGCGCTGGTGTTTTCAATTCATCCTTGAAGTCGGAGGGCGCTCTCTGTGCATTTTTAGTCCACAAATTCATCTAAAAGAAGAAGAGGCTATTCCATGAATGGAGTTTCCAATTCATACTGCAGCCGGAGGGCGCTAAAGAAACAAAAACTCATCTAAAATTCATCTGTAGAAGAAAAGAAAACAGGAACTAACTGCATGTCTTCTAGAGCTCCCTAACCATGACTTTTACATCCAGATAAACACTTTTCAAGACAATAAATACACGATTGAGACGATGAATGCATGTATTGCCTCTGAATTTGCGTCTGAATAGCGCTGGCTCCGTGGGCGTGGCCGCATTAGCAGATAATGAGCTGAATCACGGACTTCTGACATGGCTCTCTTTTCATACAGATTACATAAACACAGAAGGTTTGTTTTCGATTTGACTTAAATGTTTTAAAACCTGACATCTTAACGTTTTTTTAGACATAAGTTTAACTTTTCTGTGATTAGTATTCACTAAGTTACAGTTCATTTTCTGAGAACTATCAGATTGGACTTCGTTCAGAGGGAGAGGAGAAATCACGCATCATGTTAGTTTTCTTTATTTTACAAAAAGCACAACATTGTGTTTTTACTCTGAGTGTATACAAATAAAAGAAGATATTCTATAGTTTCAATTGATATATTACTTATGTCTCTATGACAAAAAATGACAGAGTATTTTAAGTCTGTTTTGCTGCAATGTGAAAAAAAACCTGCAAAACGCGCCGGCGCGTTTGCAGACCTCAGAGTGTTAAGTGATAATGCTGTGGTACAATGCTGAATACAGAGATCATGGCATCAGGCTCTATGACTGTCCCCAATGTGTCGGAAATAAATTTAAATATAGACTTCCAAAAGTCTTCAAGTTTTGGACCTAACCAAAACATGTGAGACAGAGTGCCTGGTTCGGCTTCACATCTATCACAGTGAGGATCTATGTCTGACTTAAGTTTTGCCAACTTTACTTTAGACCAGTGCAATCTATGAACAACTTTAAATTGAATCACTCGATGTCTTTGACATATTGAAGATGAAAGACTGTTTTTCAATATAAATTCCCATACATCCTCAGAGATTCCTATAGCCAGTTCTTCTTCCCACAATCTTTTCACGTGAGCCAGAGGTCCCAAATTATAAGTATTCATTGCATTATAGATTTTACCAATGGCCCACTTAGAGTATGGACTCACTTTTAAAACAGTCTCATCACTCAAAATCTTGTTTTATAGAATCTATCAATGGAATAAAATTTGGTTTATAGAGGTTCTTGTAGTTATTGGTAACCCATATACCTAAATACTTAAATTTATCTTTACTCAATTTGAATGGTAAGGAATTGAATGTGATAAGTCTGGCTGCAGCATTAATTGGCATAAGTTCACTTTTTTGCATGTTTATTTTATATCCTGATATTTTTCCAAAATTATCAAGTAATGGCAGTAGATGAGGCAGGGTCTTAAGTGGCTCAGACACATACAAGAGCGTATCATCCGCATAAAGGGATACTTTATGCTCAAAATCATCCCTCCGTATACCTTTAATAGTATTGTCAGACCGTATTGCCACTGCCAGGGGCTCAATCATCAGTGCAAATAATAAGGGGGATAATGGGCAACCCTGCCTAGTCCTGCGGCCTAAATGGAAAAAGGATGATATGTTATTGTTTGTCCAAATTGCTGCTACCGGAGAGGAGTATAAAACTTTAATCCATGAGATGAATTTGGTACCAAAGCCAAATTTCTTCAAAGTGTAGAAGAGGTAATCCCACTCCACCCTATCAAATGCTTTTTCAGCATCAAGTGACAGAAGCACCTCAGGTATATTGGGTGGAGTGGGATAATGAAGAATATTCAAAAGTCTGCGTATATTGTAGAATGAATATCGATTTTTGATAAAGCCAGTCTGGGGTGCGTTTCCCAAAGCAAACTATGGTCACAAGTTCCGTCGTTACCAATAGAGTTCAATGGTACTTACGACCATGGTTCACCAACGATGCTTTCGGGAAACTCACCCCTGATCATCAGACACTACTGAAGGTATGACAGTCTCTAATCTACATGCTAAAAGTTTAGCAAATATTTTACTATCAACATTTAACAATGAAATAGGTCGATATGAGCTACATTCTAATTTACTTTTGCCCTTTTTATGAATTAAAGAAATAACTGCTTGTCTCATGGTTTCTGGTAACGACCCTGAGATGAAGGACTCATCATAGACAGCGAGTAGGATAGGGGAAAGTTCTGAAGAAATTTTTTGGAAAAATTAGCTCAGAAAACCATCAGGCCCCGGCGATTTTCCACTTTGCATGGTGGCAATTGCTTATAATTTCAAGGATTGACTGGTCGACACTTTGTTGCCGTAGTTCTTGCCTTGTTCATAAGACTTGTGTCTGGATTTATTCAAAAGGTTCTCAATAAGTTTCGTAGATAACAGATTGAATTCTGTCTGAAGAGACAATCGTTCCTTAAATAAATCAACTGATGGCGAGTGTGAGAGAACCCCATCGATTTGCAGAATATCACTTTCTATCTTTTTAAGCCTTTCCTGTTGTTTTTTCTTTACACGGGCACTATACGATATGATTTGGCCTCTGAGATAGGCTTTTAACGTTTCCCAAATTAGACAATAGGACACCCCTGGGGTCCGGTTATGCTCTAAAAACTCATGTATTTCCTTACAAATAAATTTAACAAACTCAGTATCTGAAAGTAGTAATGTATTAAATCGCCACGGTCCATATCCACTACTTGTAGTAGGCAAGTTTAAAGTAGTTAACAATGGTGCGTGATCTGATATCACTATTGCCTGGTATTCACATTTACTTACTAATGAAAGTAAACTATTATCAACAAACAAATAATCGATTCGAGAATATGTTTTGTGAACCGGTGAGTAGAAGGAGTAGCATCTGCGCCCAGGATTCTGAAAGCGCCACACATCAGTCAATCCATAAGTTTTAAGAAGCTGATTAAGTACTACCGTTGAACGAGTTAGTTGCATAGTCTTGGGTGAACTACGATCCAGGGAGGGCAACAGTACACAGTTAGTATCTCCTCCTAATATGACATGATGTGTATCTATATCAGGTATTCGAGAGAAGAGGCTGATAAAAAAAGCACTATCATCCCAGTTAGGTGCATACACATTCATTAAAACTACTGGGGTACTGTTCAGTGTGAAAATTTGTCCCACCCATCCCACTCTAAGTCTAAAATGGTCAGATATGTTCAAGTGGGTTTCTTGCAGGAAGGCGATATCTGCATTCAGCTCCTTAAGGTCTGAGATTACTTTTCGGCGTTTCACTGGATGATTTAAAGATTTAACATTCCAACTAACAATGTTTATCTGGCAAGTACCTGATAGATCAGTGTAAGCGTTCATTTATACTAGTGTTAAGTATTTATAAATTGTAGTAGTACGGATCCAGCCTAACATTTGTACCACGTAAACAGAAGAGGGTCCCTCCACTAACTTAGAGTTAGCAAAACAAAAAATAGAAGCAATCAATTTAGTGCAACAGTAACTTCCCCAGTCACCAACTAGAACATGGTGAAAAAATAACCAAATAACAAATCCACACATAAAGTGCTTTTTAAAGAGCTCTAGCTCTGCAGCTTGCTCTGCACAGACATGTTAACAAGATATTTTAATATAGTCCCAATTTCAAATAAAATAAAATATATAAAAGGAGTGGTGTTTTTTATCTTCTAACAGACCTTAATACTGGTAAAAAGTAAATAAAAATAAATAAAGAAATAACTTTATAGTCCCATATCAATAGGCCTCATTGTAGTATTTTGTATTATTGTTTACTAAACTTAAGATCGTCCACTCATCAAAAAGAGAAAAAAAACCTGCTGACAATAGAAACACAGGAAAAGAAAAGCGAAGCTAAGCCACCTCACGCAGATTGTTGTCCTTAACATACGTCATCCCAGGTGAAAAAGAATTCTATTAAAAATATACTTTAATAAAGTGTACTAAGTATATTTTCTACATTTTGTACTATTTTCGTCAAATCCAAGTATAGTTAAGTGTATTCAATTATGTATTAACTTCAACTTAACATCTATTTAACTACACTTCTAGTGTAAATAGTATACTAAAATGGAACAACTTTTTTTAAACTTCAAGTACACTAAAATACACTAATGAAAATCAAGATTCATGAGCAATTAAGCACACTTACAGTACAATTGCATTGTATTGCCATTCTAATGGAAATACACTTAAAAAGGCATTGAAGTGCAAATTATAGTTGTGTTTAAGTACATTTTGTGCATACTGCTGTCATACTTATAATTACTATAAACAGTTAATTTAGTATGCCTCTGTAACATTTCAAGTGATCTACAAATGCACTTCCTAACTATATTTAGTGCTTTTAAAGTGTCCCACTATGACAATAATAATGTTTTTGAAGTGAAGTTCAATTACAACCTAAACATCATAGACACGTACTTTCAGTGCAATGTTATTATAGTGTAAGGTAGAAACAAATTGAAAGTACATTTAATTTGTAGTTTTATCCCCATTTTGTTATACTTAAGCATGAATGTTGTTATTACACTACAAGTGTATTACATTACAATTCAGTTCAAGTACATTAAATCAACAGATTACAAATTGCATTTCAGAAAAGGATCTTTATTATTAACACAAAAGTAACACACAAAAGCAGATATTGGCAAAAGAAGGAACCTTGAACAGTCGACTTTCTCTGAAATGCCGGGAACAGAACAATGGCAAACAACTTACTACACATGCATATCTACAGGTGCTGGTCATATAATTAGAATATCGTGAAAAAGTTCATTTTTTCATTGTAAATTATTTTAAAAAATGAAACTTAAATTTATACTAGATTCCCTACATGTAAAGTAAAACATTTCAAAAGTTTTTTTTTTTCTTAAATTTGTTGATTAGAGCGTACAGCTCATGAAAGTCCAAAATCCAGTATCTCAAAATATTAGAATATTTACATTTGATTTTCATTAAATGACCACCCCTACAGTATAAATTCCAGGTATCTCTTTTTCTTTGAAACCACACTAATGGGGAAGACTGCTTACTTGGCAATGGTCCAGGAGACAATCATTGACACCCTCCACAAAGAGAGTAAGTCACAGAAGGCCATTACTGAATGGGGTGGCTGTTTACAGAGTGATGTATCAAAGCATATTAAATGCAAAGTTGACTAGAAGGAAGAAATTGGGTAGGCAAAGGTGCACAAGCAACAGGGATGACCACAAGCTTAAGAATACTGTCAAGTAAAGCCGATTCAAACACTTGGGAGAGCTTCACAATGAGTCGAATGAAGCCGGAGTCAGCGCATCAAGAGTCACCACATTGACATCTTCAGGAAAAGGACTACCAAGCCACTTCTGAAACAGAAACAACGTCAGAAGCATCTTGCCTTGGCTAAGGAGAAAAAGAACTGGACAGTGAACAGTGGTCGAAAGTCCTCTTTTCAGATAAAAGTAAATTTTGCATTTCATGTTGAAATCATGGTCCCAAAGTCTGAAGGAAGACTGGAGAGGCACAGAATCCAACCTGCTTGAAGTCTAGTGGGAATTTTCTGAAGTTAGTAATGATTTGGGGGGCCGTGACGTCTGCTGGTGTTGGTCCATTGTGTTTTATCAAGTGCAAAGTCAATGCAGCCATCTTCCAGGAGATTTTGGAGCACTTTATGCTTCCATCTGCTGACAAGCTTTATGGAGATGCTGATTTCCTTTTCCAGCAGGACTTTAGCACCTGCCTACAGTGCAAAAACCACTTCCAAGTGGTTTGCTGACCATGATATTACTGTGCTTTATTGGCCAGCCAACATGGCTGACCTGAATCTATGGGATATTTTCAAGAGAAAGATGAGAAACAGTCGATCCAACAATATACAGATGATCTGAAGGCTCAATAGTGCTTCAGCAGTGCCACAGGCTGATCACTTCCATGCCACACTTCACTGATGCTGTAATTTGTGCTAGGAGCAAGACATTTGCTGTAATATGTGCTGCCGACCAAGTATTGAGTGTACAAATGAACATACTTTAAAGAACTTGAACTTTTCTGTTTTGAAAATCCATTTTTTGATTGATCTTAGAAAACATTCTAATATTTTGAGATACAGGATTTTGGACTTTCATGAGCTGTACGCTCTAATCAACAAATTAAAAAAAAAAAAATGCAGGGAATCTAGAATATATGAAAGTTTCATTTTTAAAAATAATTTACAATAAAAAAAATGAACTTTTTCACGATATTCTAATTATATGACCAGCACCTGTAGCTCTGACTTGAGTTACTAGAGGCCTTTTAGCTCTCATTGTTGCACTTCCTCCGTAGAAGGGCCCGGATCTCTGCCACCTCGGTGTTGGGGAATCGCTCCCTCACTGCATCTGTGAAAACAGGAAAGAGACATGGGGATGAATTAAAACAGGATAGACAATGTATAACATTGAAATACAATCATTGATTATAATGGATTTGTCAATCAATCATGACAATGGATTTGGATTCATAACTATGACATTACTGTACCTAAAATTGCATTGGTTTTTTCTGGCTCAAGCTGCTCCTTCAGCTCGCCTTTTTTTCCTTTCCCTGTGAGGGTTGCCTATAAACGCAATATGTCACTTGTGGTCACAGTATTGGTACCTGCGCCAATTTGCCAGAGGCCTTGTAGTTATATCCGTACCAGGGCTGGGATGAACAAAGTTTCACATAGAGCATTCTGAGATTTTTTTTTTTTTGCTGAATTACCGCGGAGTGTAAGTTATGCTAAAAAATAAACTGCCGGGATAATCACACAGCGTTTGCCGTAGGCTACACGTCCAATAATGACATGTCCGATTCGCGAACTAATGACTCATTTGAACTGATTCACTTAAATGAATGGTTAAAACAACTGATCTGTCCAACACTGAACTCATGAGACGTCTGAATCGGTGTATAACAAATTGGTACACTTTACAATAATGTTCCATTTATTAAATTCTAGTTACCTACATTAGTATCTTGTGAGTGAGTGGCAGAGTGTATTACTACTATACGTTGTTGTTATTTTTATGTGAATGAAGAATTAAAAGATGCACTTTTTTCAGTAAGCTATGCGTTTTCAACAAATGTTAAATTCTGTTGGTTCAGGAAGGACACCATGACAGGCTGCTGGCTCCCACTGTCGCTGTTAATTTTTATTTATTTTTTGTTGGAAAAGCACTCTCTGTGTTAGCTTAAAGCCCTCAAGTTTACATTGGTTACTGTATTCTTTCAATTGCTCTAAACAAGTATTTTGGGTGACCTTTTTTTTTAATTGAATGCTAGACATCAATTTGTTGTTATTTTCATCTGAAAGAAGAATTACAAGATGCACTTTTTTTTTTAGTAAGCTAGGCCTATGTGTTTAAGGCTTCAAGGTTTTATCGAACGCTACCTCTGACTAATTACTTTGCACTTGTATAGTCTTTTATTTTGGACTTTTTATAAATTGGTATTAGTCAATTAATGGGGAGATTATCGATAATCGAATAAAACCGAAATAGAATCGGACTGAAAAAAAAAAAAAAAAAAAAAGAGTCCTTAGATTAATCGATGCACCGAAAAATAATCGCTAAATTAATCGTAAAAAAAAGGGAAAAAAAAGATTGTTTATCCCAGCCCTAATCCGTACCAACCCACTGTCAATTTTTCCATATTGCTTAATCAGTCAAATTCAAACAAGAAGTATTAACAGTAAATGACGGCAAAAATGGCAGAGTTAAGTGGATTTTCAAATTTGTAATCTGGGAAGTCAGGTCTGTATTCCAAGACATAACGTGAACATGCATGCTCTTCAAATTAAAGGGTTAGTTCACCCAAATAGCAAAATTATGTCATTAATAACTTACCCTCATGTTGTTCCAAACCCGTAAGACCTCCGTTTATCTTTGGAACAAAGTTTAAGATATTTTAGATTTAGTCCAAGAGCTCTGTGTGTCCAGAAAGGTAAGAAAAACATCATCAAAGTAGTCCATGTGACATCAGAGGGTCAGTTAGAATTTTTTGAAGCATCGAAAATACATTTTGGTCCAAAAATAGCAAAAACTACGACTTTATTCAGCATTGTCTTCTTTTCCGTGTCTGTTGTGAGAGAGAGTTCAAAATAAAGCAGTTTGTGATATCCGGTTCGCGAACGAATCATTCGATGTAACCGGATCTTTTTGAACCAGTTCACCAAATCGAACTGAATCATTTTAAACGGTTCGCGTCTCCAATACGCATTAATTCGCCTTATTCACCTGGCGGCCATTTTGAAAACTCGAACGCCGTTGAGGGGTACACAAACCCGGAAGTTGGACTCCAATACAGTACTATCAGTAGCAGCAATGGAAACTTTGTGGACTACGAATCTTGCCATTTTTACATATGATTTGACTGTTTATTTTAATAAATATTAAAAATATAAAGTGCATCGTAGCTGACATGTAGATGAACACTTTACAGTTGTTTTTATGGCTGTTAATTCTTCCCTTCAAATGTTATTGAGCATTAAATTATGGCATATTTATGTATGAGCGTATATACAGTAGTGAAAAATAGCCATATTTACACACGATTTGAGTTTATTTTAATAAATATTAAAAATATAAAAGGTGTGCATCATAGCTGACATGTAGATGAACACTTTACAGCTGGTTTTATGGCTGTTAATTCTTCCCTTCAAATGTTACTTGGGTAAAGTTGGTTTTATATTCGCACATTCGGACATCCGTATTCAATAGCCTTGTTAATCACACTACATTGGACATTCACAAGTAAATATGCCATTAAAACAATAGGCTACTTGCCTATTTTGATCGACTGTGAAAAATGTTGTAAGTTGACAATCGTTGGTTGTCAATATCATGTCGCTGCTTAAAATTCGCAAACATTAATTTATTGCACATTTATTGGAAAGTCTGAATTTATCAGAAGTCCGAATGTGCGAATATAAAACCAACTTTACCCAAGTTCAAAACTTATTGAGCATTAAATTATGGCATATTTATGTATGAGCGTATATACAGTAGTGAAAAATAGCCATATTTACACATGATTTGAGTTTATTTTAATACATATTAAAAATATAAAAGGTGTGCATCATAGCTGACATGTAGATTAACACTTTACAGCTGGTTTTATGGCTGTTAATTATTCCCTTCAAATGTTATTGAAGTTAGAATCGTGCATACCAATGTCGGATGTAGCTTTAGAGACAGTCCTTAAATTTGCGAATATCAAACGTCTGACGTCAAACCAACTTTATGCCAGTGACCAACATGCCTTCTGATATTTTTTATCCACTCTCGACGCAGTCCCTTATCCTCTGGAAAACGGTGAAAGGTTTGTCCACTGTTGGATTTTTTCCTGTGTGACGAGCACTGGGTAACACAGCAGTGCTGCGCCATTGCCGCTAAAAGAAATCGCAACGTGAGAATTCCCGGAAGTGGTAGGTGTACCCCTCAAGCTCCTTAGAACGTTCGAGGTGAATAAGGCGAATCCACAAATGACTTAAGCTGTTTACTTTCTTAATGTGGCTGACACTCCCTCTGAGTTCAAACAAACCAATATCCCCGAGTAATTAATGTACTCAAACAGTACACTGACTGAACTGCTGTGAAGAGAGAACTGAAGATGAACACCGAGCCGAGCCAGATAACGAACAACAGACTGACTCTAAGATTACACTATAGATGAAGTGAAATCAGTGTACACTTTAATAAATTATACTTTGTATTACAAATAAGCGTACTTACTAAAAGTACACTAAATTACCACTATACATTTTTGTATTTTAACATATTTTATGAGAGTACTCTGATATGCCACTAAAAATACACTTATTTTAGAGTGTACTGTATAAAGTGTACAGAAGTCACACTTCTAATGAAGTGAGAACATAGTACACTTTAAAAAAAAGTATACTAACAATTAATTTCCAAAAAATATATACTTCCCATAAGTATACTGAATTGCCACTCTAAGTATGTCAAATTTAATACACTTAAAAAAAATAAACTTCAATACAATTTAAAATACATTAACAACAAAGTACACTTCCAAAAAGTACATTTAAAAAATAATTTGATTACTGATAAATTAGTATACTTACTGTTTGGACTATTAAGTTGAACTTAATTACATCTTTTTTGAAGTATACTTTTAAAAAGTACAAATCAAATACTCTTTAAATAAAGTACAACAAGTAGAAGTATACTTGTTTTATAATTCATGTACTTCATTCATATTTCAAATACACTAAAGTATACTACTTTTTTACCTGGGATGGCCTCCGCTGCGTCTTGAAACTGCTTGTCCGTCCCGTTATACGTGATCCGAAATCGGGCTGGATGTAGGAGACCATAGCGACCCCCTCTCGTCCTCGAAGCAGTTTACGGACCTCGTTAAATGCCAATCTGGCGCGGGCTACACTCGGTGGGTAATCAGGAAAGATGAGTATGTTTGAGCCATTGTGTTGTAGCGGGCCGGACTCCCGAGCGAGGCGGAGGATTTCTACACAATCTTGATAGTAGTGTAGTTTTGCTATAATAGCTCTTGGTTTGCCATCCATCCACTTCGCCTGCAAAGTGCGGTGGGATCTGTCAATCAGCACGTCTTTATCCATTTTAAGGACTTTTTTAATCAGCCTTGAAACAGAAGTAGGGGTGCTGGAGCCATCTTCCTCAGCTACATTCATAATGCGGATATTTGACCTCCGCATCCGGCCTTCCATGTCCAAACATTTCTCTTGTAGATTTTGAAAATTCTCCAGTTTGCGCACAGAATTTTGTAGCTCCGTGATATCATCCGAGCATCCTGAGAGTCCCCTTTCCCTGTCCGACACAGTTCTAATCACTTCCAGTTCTGACCGAAAAGCTGATGTGTTGTTAGCTATCTCCTGTCTAACTGCTTGTAGCTCTGATTTAACTCCATAAAACTCTTTAGCCATGATTGACTTTAACTCGGTTTGGAAAAGTGTGGTCATCTCCGTTTTTATAGAGGACAGTAACTCTTCTTTCATCACCATCGTTATATCACTCTGCTCTCCAGTTCGTTGAGCTTGTTCAGCCATCTCGGATGTCGTGTTAGTTTCGTTGTTAACGCTAGGTGTGTCGGCGCTCGTCTTGTTAGCAGAGGTCTTGCCCGTATATTTATATTTACGCAGGTTGCTCGCCATTTACATTTAACAGGGAATAAATCGTCTTTGAAGATGCAGGACAGTCTTGGATAGTCTTTTTGTATCAAAATGTCGACCAAAGCACTATTTGAAAGGATAAAAAAATATAATTTTGTGCAGAGCTCTCTCAACTTGCAACCTACTCCATTGTCTGCTCGCTAGCGCCCCTACACGTGTAGTTTTAGTCACGTTATCCTTGAATGAAATTGGTGTCGTCTCTCATCATCTCGTCTTAGTCATGGAAAAAAGGTTGTCAATGAACATTTTTCGTCATAGTCTTCATTAACGAAATTAACACTGCTTTGCATAGATCTAAAGTTGTCAAATACTTAGCTTTGCCCAGCCGCTCGATCAACTTGTCGACTCTCGGCATCGGATAAGAGTCGAAAGCTGACACCGCATTCAGTTTTGAGAAATCAACACAGAATCTGAGTGTTCCGTCCTTCTTTGGCACGAGTACAACTAGACTACACCATTCACTTGTTGACAGCTCGATGATGTCGGACGCCAGCATCATTTGCACTTCCTCCTTTAAGGCTGGAATCAGACATGCTGGCACTCTACAGTGAGTTTGCCTGATTGGAATATGATGGTGCAAAAGTTTTGTTTTTCCTGGTTTGTCAGAAAAGAGAACCTCTGGTACCAGTTTCTGGAACTCTTTTTGCTGTTTAGGTAATAGATGGTCTATTACTGGGAAAGTTCTCCACTCTTGCCGCCAATCAGGATGTAACCAAACCTCGATACACCAAAGCCTTGTAAGGACTTAGCCTATTTATTAGCTCAATTTAATTGTTACCGGGAATAAGAATTGAATCAACTGTAAATGATTCACTGTAAATGATTCAGAATTAATATTTAACACTTCATCAATTATTCGTCCAGCGAAAATTGAGGTTAGAGTATTTTACCAATTCTGGACAAAATATTATTCTGCGGCCAACAGTAACAATATTTTATTATGATTGTTGTTATTATTGTAATTATTATATTATAAGCAAGAGGTAACTTGATCTTTGAGTTTAAGACAGTAATTTGATACACAGCACAAGAAACTCGTATATGTGAAAATCAAAACAAGATTTATTGACTACTTCTAATGATTACAGGAAACTAAGGCTAAACACACACACACACACACACACACACACATACATGCACACACATTCGCGGAGTTGATGAGTTATGAAAAGTCCCAAGTTCAGTGCTAACTTAACTCATAACCTGAGGAAAATCACAAAAGCAGAGCTTTGGCTTGATTCTTTAGGTTTAAAGGAGTTTCACCAGTTTCCAGCAAGAGAGAGAGAAGTTTGCTTGTACCTGCGTTTGCTGTGACAGCTGAGGTAATCGGGTTGTTCCGTGACTCGTGTACAGCGGAATCCCGTTCTGGATTGGCTGTCTTTCAGGTGACGTCTTCTCGGGAAAGCCCTGTGGGTTGCGCGGAAGCTTTGAAGGATGCTGCTGGCTGAGCGTCTGGCTTGAGCGGCTCTCTTCTTGGGAGACTTTGGTCAGATATTTCACGAAGTGTTTTGGAGTCTGGATGTGACGGCTGTCGAATGATCAGCGGCGCAGCTCGTGGTTGAAATCGGGTGTTGGAAAATCAGCCCCGGTCAATCAGTTATCAATGACCCATGCGACTTTTCCGCCGTGGTCAAAGTAGCGGTGTTTCGGCTACCGGCTTCTGACCGATTTCGAGCGATTTCTGACCGACTTCTGGCTTCCAGCTTCTGACATTAGCTTGTTCGGACAGCATAGTTTTAAGGGAGTGATCCTCCAATGAGACGTTGCTACGGAGATTAGACACGCCTCGTCTATTGTCTATTGATCACATCGCGTGATATCTGTGGAACATTCTCCTGTTTTATTAACAACTTTATAATGTTTCTTAATATTTTCCTGATACTGAATTTCAATGTTTCATTCACACAGAATTACAGAGAATTATAAATTCTGCATTTAGAACTCAAACATGACACACTTCTTCCACACATATTACTAGACTGACCTAATTAAAAACAATGATAACAAGAGAAAGAAAATGCATACGGGAATACCAACATATAATGCATTGACTCCAACATGTTAGTAATCCCATCATATCATGCGTTATTCTAGATATAGTTAATATTTTAAGTAATAGGCAATTGTCCCTTTTGAGATTCAAGATTGAGTCCTTAAGCATAGTTTAAACTTTGACCGGAGTCACGAGTGACCGGGTCAGGATGGATTGCTCACACAAGGGAGGTATTGATAGGACAGATTCGTCTTTAAATCCGTTGATGGGTGTTTTCCTGTTCCGTCCGATAATACAAGAGGGTTTTGTGAGAGAATCAATAGATTTAATGTGATCAGATCCACGTGATGGGTTCTGATTAGTTTATTGCTGATGAGCTAAGAAGTCCTTTAGACAGAGTCCTTTGTTAAAAGAAGTCACGTCATCACTTCTGTAAAGGCTAGGTATTTCCTGTCAGGAAATGGATCTTTTGGACCAAATGAAGCTTTGTTCAATCATGTTGTTCATTGATAAAGTCATTGGTAAGTTCTGTCGAGCGATGCCCTACAGCCTGATTCAATCTGGGGCATTGGATACAAGCCGCATGGTTAAGGTGCGGCGTGTGCACGGGGATGTGGTGGAATATCCTATAGTGCCGGTCATTATTCATTTCCGGGGTCAAAAGCATAGTCAAGTCAAGTCACCTTTATTTATTTACTGTTTACGGTATTGCTCTGCCCCTTGTCTGTACCACTGCTGTGTTTAATAAAAGCTGCAAATGGATCCACATGCTGTTGACACTTCATTACAGAAGACTTCGCCATCCAGTGATCCAGCAGCTCTGCTACAGATTTCCACCGAGTTATCAGCTCAGGCCAATCAATTAGCGATGTACCACCACCAACTGAATCGCTTAACCTCGTTAACGGAGGAGCTGGTAAAGACGCTGCATGGCCTACGCCTCAACCCCGCCGAGGCCGCCACACCGCCGCCCGCTGCACCTGCCATGCCAGCATTCACAAATCCACCAGCCGTGAACCCCCGTCTGGCCCTGCCCGAAAAGTTCGATGGCACTCCAGCGAAGTGTAAGGGTTTCCTTCTCCAATGCTCACTATATGTTAATCAACAACCCTCTCTGTATCCCACTGAAACCAGTCCAATATCCTTTGTGTGTTCTCTGCTAACAGGCAAAGCGCTGGACTGGGCCACTGCTGTCTGGAGAGATGATAGCTCAGTATTCCCCACATTCACTGAGTTCCTGCAATGATTTCGAGAGGTATTTGAACATCCCGCAGGGGGCCAAAGCTCGGGCGATCAGCTGCTCTCTCTCACTCAGGGCAAAACCACGGCAGCTGAATATGCTTTACAATTTCGCACTCTGGCGGCTCAAACTAACTGGGTGGAGGATACATTAAAACTGCTGTTCCGCCGAGGGCTGACAAGCGGAACTCGCTTACCGGGATGAGGGTAGCTCACTGAATTCGTTTATTGAACTATCCATTCACATTGACATTCTTCTATGCTCACGATGCCCCACACGCGTTGCCAGTTCAACAGGTCCAAACCCCGAACCCATGCAGCTGGGCTACACACCACTTCAACCAGAGGAAAGAGAGAGAAGACAGCAAATGCATCTTTGCCTGTACTGCGGCCAGGCTGGTCACTGCTATGAAGATGTACATTGAGGAGGAGTTAGCTAAGGGGTTCATCCAGCCATCCACATCACCCACCTTGTCAGGCTTCTTTTTCGTTAAGAAGAAGGACGGGGGACTGCGGCCCTGTATCAATTACCGAGGTCTGAATGACATTACCGTCAAGTTCCGTTACCCCCTGCCATTAGTACCTGCTGCCCTCGAACAATTACGACAGGCCAAATATTTCACCAAGCTTGATCTCCACTGTACATATAACCTCATTCGTATAAGAGAGGGGGACGAGTGGAAGACTGCCTTCTCCACGACCACCGGCCACTACAAGACCCGTGTTATGCCTTTCGGGCTCTCCAACAGTCCATCAGTATTCCAGTCATACATCAACGACATGTTCAGAGACATGCTGAATCGCTGGGTCATAGTGTACATCGACGACATCCTTATATACTCCAGGTCATTCAAGGAACACATCCAACATGTCGGAGCTGTGCTACAAAGACTCATTCAACATCAGCTATACGCAAAAGCAGAGAAGTGCGAGTTTCATCAAACCTCCACCTCCTTCCTGGGGTATGTTATCAGCCGAGATGGGGTTGCCATGGATGACACCAAGGTAAAGGCCGTACTTGACTGGCCAAAACCACGCACGCTCAAAGAATTACAGAGGTTTCTGGGCTTTGCGAACTTCTACAGGCGGTTCATACGCAATTTCAGCACTGTTGCAGCACCGCTAACATCCATGACTAAACGTCAGACATCTCGTCTACACTGGTCCCCATAGGCTGAGGAGGCATTCAAAGGGTTAAAGGAGCAGTTCACCACGGCACCTATTCTCCGCCACCCAGATCCTGAACGACCGTTCATTGTGGAGGTAGACACCTCTAGCACTGGCATCGGAGCCATTCTATCCCAGTGCCAAGGTACCCCTGAAAAAATGTTTCCCTGTGCCTTCTATTCCAGAAAACTATCTGCTGCAGAACGAAATTACGACGTGGGTGATCGAGAACTACTAGCGATGAAGACGGCGCTGGAGGAATGATGTCATTGGTTGGAGGGAGCCCAACACCCATTCACCGTACTCACAGACCATAAAAATTTAGAATACCTACGCTCCGCCAAACACTTGAACCCTCGTCAGGCTCGATGGGCTATGTTCTTTACCCGCTTTCAATTCAAAGTGACCTACAGGCCGGGTTCCAAGAATACCAAGGCCGATGCACTGTCCCGGCAGACCGAACAGGTAGAAAGATCCGGAACGGAAGAACATATATTCCCTAACACACTTCTTTTAGCACCAGTCCAGTGGGACGTGATGTTGGAGATCACCCAGGCCAACGAACAGTCCGCTCCACCATCCGCATGCCCGCTTAACCGTACCTTTATACCAGCTCCCCTGAGAGATAAATTTTTGCACCACGTCCACGACCTTCCCAGCTCCCGCCACTCATAAACTTCTGCAAAACCGGTTCTGGTGGAATTCCATGCTCCATGACATGACTCAGTTTATCCACAACTGCACAGCCTGTCAAACATCCAAAACCCCTCATCAATCTCCTGCTGGCCTGCTCCATCCATTACCCATCACGCAACGCCCTTGGTCACACATTGCCATAGACTTTGTCACCGACCTTCCCATATCACAGGGCAATACCACCATTCTCACTGTTATTGACTGTTTCTCCAAAGGCTGCCGTCTCATTCCTCTGCCCAAACTCCCCACTGCATTCGAGACCACTGAACTGCTCTGTAACTTTGTCTTCAGGTTTTACGGGCTACCTGAGGACATTGTGTTGGATAGAGGCCCACAATTTACCTCATGGGTCTGGTCTGCATTCTTCGAGAACTTAAATGTCAACATCAGTCTCACATCTGGCTACCACCCAGAATCCAACGGTCAAACAGAGCGGATGAACCAGGAACTCACACGATTCCTCCGTACTTACTGCCAAAAAGATCAAGCTGAATGGAGCCGCTATCTTATGTGGGCTGAATATGCCCAAAACTCCTCGCGCTGTCAGGAGACAAGAGGTTCAGGCGAACAGACACCGGCGACCGAATCCCCAATACACCATTGGGCAATGGGTTTGGCTATCCACCAGGGACTTACGTCTACAACTTCCATGCAAGAAACTCAGTCCCAGGTTTGTAGGGCCTTTCCAAATTGTCAAACAAATTACTCCTGTCTCATTTTGTTTAAATCTGCCTGCTAACTATCTGGTTTCTCCCACTTTTCATGTTTCGCTGCTGAAACCCTCCGGGGGTCCGAGGGGGGAACCGGAGGGAGCCGAGGGCCGTTATCCCCCACCACTGATGATTGAGGGCGAGGAGGCCTACCAAGTCTGAGAATTGTTCGATTCCAGGCGTCGGGGTTGATGCGGATGATATCCGGGACCCTGCACTCATGGAGGAATTCCATAGGACGCACCCGGAAAGACCGGCCCCTCGACCACGTGGTAGACCCCGGCGTCCGCCTCCTCGCGTCTGGAGCCGCTCGCAGGGTGGGGGCTCTGTCACGAATATAGCTCCCCCAGTTCATCCTCCGGACCGCCGGAGGGAGCCGTCACCTGAATATTGACTCACCACCATTCGGACTCCATTTCCCATAGGCCCTCATTCCTGGGACTGATTGCGCTCACACCTGCACTGCATCACACACACACTATATAAGACGCAAACACACTCACACCCATCGCAAAGTCTTGATTTGCTACGGTGGTCATTTCTGAGCGTTATTCTGTGGACTGATATCTCGTTGTTACTTGTTTATCTCTTGTGAACCTCTGCCGCCGGCCCTGAACCTTGCCTGTACCCTGGACTGTTATTGTTTGCCGTCTGTCTTGATCCTTGCCTGTGACCCGATCCCTGTTTATGGTATTGCTCTGCCCCTTGTCTGTATCACTGCTGTGTTTAATAAAAGCTGCAAATGGATCCACACGCTGTTGACACTTCATTACAGTATCAAAGAGGAATTTCGGAAAAGAAGTTTTCGGTACAAAAATTAGAATCTCTGTTTTTTCTGAATTTAGTAGTAGAAAATTACTGGTCATCCAGTTTTTTATATCAGCTATACATTCTGTTAATTTTGCGAATTGGTAAGTTTCGTCAGGGTGCAAAGAAATATAGAGCTGAGTATCATCAGCATAACAATGAAAACTAACGCCATGCTTCCTAATGATATCTCCTAAGGGGAGCATGTACAGACTGAAAAGCAACAGTCCTAGTACTGAGCCTTGCGGTACTCCATATTGAACTTGTGATCGATATGACCTCTCTTCATTTACTACTACCAACTGATAATGGTCAGATAAGTATGATTTGAACCATGACAATGCAATTCCACTAATGCCAACATAGTTTTCGAGTCTATTTAAAAGAATATTGTGATCGATAGTGTCAAATGCAGCACTAAGATCCAGTAACACTAATAGAGAGATACAACCACGATCTGATGATAAGAGCAAATCATTAGTAACTCTAATGAGAGCAGTCTCAGTACTATGGTACGGTCTAAATCCTGACTGGAAATCCTCACAGATACTATTTCTTTCTAAAAAGGAACACAATTGTGATCAAACTGCCTTTTCTAGTATTTTTGACAGAAAAGTAAGATTTGAGATCGGCCTGTAATTGACTAATTCTCTAGGATCAAGTTGTGTTTTTTTAATAAGAGGTTTAATAATAGCCTGCTTAAAAGTTTTTGGTACGTATCCTAGTGATAAAGATGAATTAACAATATTAAGAAGAGGATCTATGACCTCTGGAAGCATCTCTTTAAATAGCTTAGTCGATATAGGGTCTAACATACATGTTGTTGATTTTGATGATTTAACAAGTTTAGACAATTCTTCCTCTCGTAAAGCAGTAAATGAATTGAATTTTTCCTCAGGGACACTACAATGACATGATACTGCAGTAGACGGTTGCATGGTTATAATTTTTTCTCTAATATTATCAATCTCGCAAGTAAAGAAGTTCATAAAGTCATTACTGCTGTGCTCTTTGGAAACATCAGAAGTTGAAGCTTTATTTCTTGTTAATTTAGCCACTGTATCAAATAAATACCTAGGGTTGTTTTTATTTTCTTCTAAAAGTTTTGAAAAATAGGCAGATCTAGCAGTTTTTAAGGCCTTTCTGTACTCAATCATTCTCTCTCTCCACGAAAAGCATAGTGTTGAGGTGGCAGTTAATCCGCACCTCCGGCATCCATTGCATCCGTTCAGCATTTACTGAATTATTGGCATGTTTATGTACGGATGCCTCTTGGGGGAAAATTGTGCCGGAAGGGGACGCACGATTGCAGGTGGGAGAGTCTGATTGGGGACCACTGAGTAATGCTTCAGGGGAACAGAGTGAAATTGAGAGACTAATTCTCTCAGAGCACAATGATTTTCCCCTGGAGCAATCTCAGGATGAGACGTTAAAACACGCCTTTGAACAGGTCCATACCATCGACGGTCAGCCTCTCCAGCCTGAATGACCGTGTACCTATCCGTATTTCGCTATAATAAAAGATCGGTTGTATCGAGTGACCCAAGACACTCAGACAAAAGAAGATACAACCCAGTTATTTGCACCCTCTCCCATTAACCCTCTGGAGTTTGAGGCTGATTTGGGGCTTGGAGAAGTTTTGACATGCCCTGACATTTGTGGCAGAAAAAAGTATATTAAATCTGTGTTCACAAGACTTCTGGGTATTGGAGGTTGTAGACTAGAGTTTTTGCTTCAGAATTATGTAAAAATTATGCTGCCTACTCCTTCATATAAAACAATATATTGATTTAGTTTTTGTAAGACACTTTTTGTCAAGAAACACAGTATGCGTGGAGGCTTGAATCATCATGAATAATGGGCCATTTACACCTGAGAAGACAAAAGAATCACATAATAATTACCTGAAATAACATGCATATTAATGAGGCCTTTCAGTCAGGTAGGCTGTGAAAAAACCCTCTGTAATCATGTCTTAGCTCAATTTAAAAAAATGGTATTCTATTATATTCTTTAAAATATAATGTATTTCTGTGATGCAAAGTGTCTGAACAATTATGTTACCTCTATGGCATTTCATATAGGCTTTTAGCTTAAAAGCATGCACATTTGGAGAAATATTGATGGATTCTTATATGTTTATGTCAATTTTCTATACTGAGAAGTAATATTTATTGTCATCACTATGAGTGCTGGATACTGTGTTTTCAATTCATACTTGCAGCCGGAGGGCACTCTGTACACCTTTAGGCCACAAATTCATATAAAGAAGAAAAGGAACTAAGAACTAACGGCATGTCTTCTAGAGATTGCTAACCATGGCTTTAACATCCAAATAAACACTTTTCAAGACAATAAATACACAATTGAGACGATGAATGCATGTATTGCCTCAGAATTTGCGTCTGAATAGCGCTGGCCCCGGGGGCGTGGCCGCATTAGCGGGTAATGAGCTGAATCACAGACTTCTGACATGGCTCTCTTTTCATACAGATTACATAAAAACAGAATGTTTGTTTTCGATTTGACATACACGATTTAAAACGTTTCTTTAGACATAAGTGCCATTTTTTTGTCATTAGTATTCATAAGTTACAGTTCATTTTCTGAGAACTATCAGATTCGTTCAGAGGGAGAGGAGAGATCACACATCATGTAAGTTTTCTTTATTTTACAAAAAGCACAACATTGTGTTTTTACTCTGAGTGTACACAAATAAAAGAAGACATTCTATAGTTTCAATTGATATATTACTTATGTCTCTATGACAAGAAATGACGGAGTATTTTAAGTCTGTTTTGCTGACTTAAAACTTGACGCGTTTTCGGACCTCAGGGAGTTAATGCAGGTCCCCTTAGAGAGAATTGGTATGGACCTCATCGGGCCATTAGAGCAATCAGCAAGGGGACATCGTTTTGAATTAGTCATTGTGGACTATGCAACACGATATCTCGAAGCAGTGGCTCTCTGCAACATCTCCACTAAGAGTGTTGCTGATGCACTGTTTAGTTTAATCTCCCGAGTGGGGATTCCAAAAGAAATCCTCACTGATCAGGGCACAGCGTTTATGTCACGTACGTTACGCAAACTTTACAAATTACTGAGCATTAAATCGATTCGTACCAGCGTCTTTCACCCACAAACCGACGGGCTGGTCATTTTAATCGCACGCTTAAATCAATGATTCGTAAATTCGTTCAGGAAGACGCCAAAAATTGGGATAAATGGTTAGAACCCCTGTTGTTCGCTGTGCTAGAATCCCGCAAATATAAAGGCTAAAGGCTAATATATAAGGCTAATATAAAAAAACAATCTCTCGCTCTGGCCCCAGGGGGAGATCACCTTTTGCCCTCCCAGCTCACTGATTTAACTAAGTTACAAGCAGAGTTTGCTGACATGTTTTCTCCCCTACCTGGCCATACAAACCTCATTCAGCACCATATCGAGACAGAGCCAGGCGTGGTGATTCGCAGCCAGCCGTATCGCTTGTCTGAACACAAGAAAAAGGTAGTTCAGGCAGAATTAGGAGCGATGCTTGAAATGGGGGTAATAGAAGAATCCAGCAGAAACTGGGCGAGCCCAATAGTTTTGGTTCCTAAAACGGACGGCTCAGTGCGGTTCTCTGTGGATTACCGCAAGGTGAACGTTGTGTCGAAGTTCGACGCATATCCAATTCCACGGGTTGACGAACTGCTTGATCGGCTCAGTACGGCTCATTTTTACTCGACATTGGACTTAACGAAGGGTTATTGGTAGATCGCCTTTTCTCCATTATCCAAAGAAAAGACAGCTTTCACAACGCCGTTCGGATTACACAAGTTTGTTACACTTCCATTCGGGCTGTTCGGGGCACCGGCCACCTTTCAGCGGCTAATGGACAAGATTTTATGGCCCCATGCTGCATATGCTGCTGCCTATTTGGATGATATTATCATATTTAGTAATGACTGGCAGCGGCATATGCAGCATTTGAGGGCTGTCTTGAGGTCGCTGAGGGCGGCCGGACTCATGGCCAACCCGAAGAAGTGTGCGATTGGGCGTGTGGAAGTAAGGTATCTGGGCTTCCACTTGGGGCATGGGCAGGTGTGTCCCCAAATTGATAAGACGGCAGCAGTTGCGACCTGTCCGTGCCCCAAGACCAAAAAGGAGGCAAGACATTTCCTGGCACTGGTGGGATATTACAGAAGGTTTGTGCCTAATTATTCAGATCTCACCAGCCCCTTGACTGATCTTACTAAAAAGGAGGCACCAAATACGGTCCAGTGGACGAAGCCGTGCCAGCAGGCTTTTACCTAGGTGAAGGCTGCTCTATGTGGCAGGCCGTTATTACACTCTCCTGATTTTTCTCTCCCTTTTGTGTTGCAGACTGACGCATCGGACAGGGGGCTGGGTGCTGTCAAATGATGAACACCTGTCTCTTGTTTCAGTAATTAGCGGGGAGAGAGTATAAAATGCCAGGAGAAACAGGAGTGTGTGAGAGAAGGACTGCTGACTGCTGGATCTACCCAGGACTGCTGGAATCTATATTGGAGTGAAAGTTACTTTTATTATGACTGTTTTGTGCCTGTCTGCACCCTATATTATTTTGGAGTGAAGATTTATTAATAAAATACCGCAGTCAGCAGTCAAGCCGACCCTGTCCTCTTCCTTCCTTACTCACGAACGCGTTACAGTGAGCCTTTTCTATCATTCCATGGCCTCAAAAGATTAATGTGGAAAATCTGAGACTTTTTCTTACGGTCAGGTACTGAAATCTCATAGTTTGTGGGACTTAGCTTTCTAAGCACTTCATATGGCCCTTGCCATTTAGCCAAAAGTGAACTTTCAGAAGTAGGAAGTAACAACAACACCTTCTGACCTGGAGTTAGCGTTCTAATCCTACTTGACATATCATACCAGTGTTTCTGCTGCTGCTGGGCTTTTCTCATGTTAACGTTCACCACATCTGTCATTGAGTCCAATTTCTCTCTCATCTTCAGAACATATGATAGAATATTTGTTTGCTCAAGTGCATTACCTCCTTCCCAAGCCTCTTTTAGCACATCCAACGGTCCACGCACTTGACGTCCATATAACATCTCAAATGGTGAGAAGCCCGTTGATGACTATGGAACTTCACGGTAAGCGAACATCAAATACGGCAACCACTGGTCCCTATCGGTTCCTGTATCAGACACAAACTTGCGTAGCATTGACTTCAATGTCTGATTAAATCTCTCCACCATACGTCAGTCTGAGGATGATAAGGAGTGGTCTGTATCGGATGTATGCGTAACATTGAGCAAACTTGTTTCATTAACCTAGATGTAAAGTTAGTGCCTGGTCTGTGATTATCTCTTTAGGCAATCCTACTCGAGAAAAAAGTTGAACCTGTGCATTCACTACATGTCTTGTCTTGATGTTTCTGAGAGGAAAAACTTCTGGATAATGAGAAGCATAATCAGCAACAACCAATATGCATCGATTACTTGATCTACTCCTTTCCACTGGTCCTACAATGTCCATTGCAATACGGGAAAATGGAATGTCAATAATAGGCAAGTTTACAAGAGGCACTCTATCACCAGCTAAGGTCTAACCCGCTGACACTCTGGACACGATTTACAAAAATCTGCAACATCCGTATATAGCCTGGGCCAGTAAAACCTACTAGCAATTCTAGACAATGTTTTCTGCTGGCCTAGATGTCCTGCCCATGGTACTGAATGACCCAAGTGTAACACCTTCAACCTCATTGATTCAGGTACCACCAATCTTTTACCTTCAGCACTTACTAAGTAACAATTTGTCATCTTTAATCATTACGGCTCCATCTACAGCTGCTGATGTATACACTTCGCTTTGTGTCTGTTGTCGCCAGGCGCTGTTGGCACGGGGGACAGGGGGGTCAGGACCCCCGCAGTTTTAAAAAGACAGAAATTGACCCCCGCATTTTTAAGGGCTGCTTTAATCAGTCACAATATATCATCTTTTAGCTTAGGATATTTTCTTTCAAATGAGACCATTTTCACGTTTCTGTGAGCTTTTGTTCATAAATAATTAACTGTTTTGTTGCAGATGTGAACAGGAAATGCGCTCTCGAATGGAGAAACACGCGATCTCCAAGCAATCGATCACAGCGTGCTAACGTTTTAGGACAAGTTGATGGTATATAAATCGTGGCCGAACGTTAGCGTTTGACAATCAAGCCAAACCGTCCATTTAGAAACCGAGAAATTTGACACTTTAAGGTAAGGAGGCTAATCTCTCAGGTTGACACGCGAGCTGGTTTGACTGAAGTTTTCATGAGGATTTGTAGTTTATGGACTGTTTTGATTTCGGTAATTACATTTAGAAAGTTAAAAGCATTGATGGCATCTATAAAAGAGATATCTAAAAGCGAAACGAAAGTTATTGCCTCGACCGCGAGACGGTGGGGAGGACGCACGAGAGGAGACCTGTGCGTTTAATTGGTATGTGTATACTGTAATACTGCATTTACAAAGCTTATCAGTGGCATGCACTTTGATTGTGAAAGTGAAACTGCCCTTTCGCATCGCGGTGCCCTCGCGTTCCCATTTCTCTTCTTTCTTCTCAGTCCATTACAATTTAGGGCCCTGGTATACTTCATTTCCCGCATCTCGCGCGCAAGCCTTTCAAAGAAACTCCTTTGCCCATGAGCGCGGAAAGACGCGTTCTGTATGCACACGTGCACCGTCCGTGGTCATAACAATAACAATCTCAACCAACACCCCCCCCCCCCCCCTCCCCCCGGAACCCAGTTGAAGCAGAAATCACCTCTGAGATCCAGATATAATCCACCATGTTGACATTATCATGTGACCTACGACGTTATCACAAGTGCATCAACTTAAAAGATATGAGTGACAGGTTTAATTAATCTATCTGTAAATATCTTGATATTGATTAAACTGCTTATTTCGTGGTCTTGTTGAAGAAACACCTGCCAGTAATTTTGTAATTGTAGTACAACTAATATATTTTGCGTTAATTTAAAGTTCTTATATTTTTAACTAATGTGAGTTTATTTTTGTTACGAAAACCCAAATTTGCGTGAATATGTTGTGAATTTCTTTATTTTATATGCAAAAATGTTTATCCACAAGCGAAAGTGGCATACATCTCCTTTACGTTTTCCTTTTTTTCTTGTTGAATTAGCTCTACTTTTATCCCTCAGGCTTATAAAAATATATATATATATATATATACTTTTATGCATTATGATGTATTAAAATATTTAACCTTGTCATCATGCTTTATGTCTGTGTATATAATCTCAAACTATGATGTATACAAACTTTTTTTTTTTGTTACCATTATTATTGTTCATTGTTAAAGATACAACCATGGTATTTTCCCTGATCTTGTAGCCTATGTAATTATAGGTCCTGCTATAAAAATAAAGATATGAGTGACAGGTGCACTAACACCTCATAGCACCAATAACTCCACAACCCTACCTAGTGCAGTTTTCCTCAGTGTTAGCAATGTCTGAAGCCAAAGAAGACGTCAGACAGCTGCTCGAATATCTCACCTTTGAAGAAGACTGATTTTATACATTTTTTAAAATGTAAGTATAAACTACTTAAATTACGATTACCCCAGAATTAATTGCTTTGCTAGCACACCCCAACATTAACCATAAACCAAAACTTAATTATATTACTTTTCGTTTTACTTCTTTAGTAAAACAAGCAAAATGTAATGTTTTGTCATATGACATAGCTATGCATGAACACGCACTAGACAAATACAGACAAATACATCTCCATTTACAGTCAATTCATGCATTAATTCATTGCTTAATAAAATATATACATTTACTGATAATAATAGCATAATTAATAAATAAGTAAAGAATTAATAAAAGTAATAATGACAAATAAATGCATATACAAGTCAACAACACAAAGCTTTATTCAAATTTATTGA
The DNA here is from genome assembly GCF_018812025.1 of Megalobrama amblycephala. NCBI lineage: Eukaryota > Metazoa > Chordata > Actinopteri > Cypriniformes > Xenocyprididae > Megalobrama > Megalobrama amblycephala. The sequence continues at coordinate 4,237,796 of NC_063047.1, forward strand.
TCTAACAATCACATATTTACAGTCCTGCTGCCATCTCACACAGCTGTGCCAGTTCTGCAACATTATTTTGATCAAGCAGCTGATCACCGTGAACACCTTCATCCATCATGTCCCTCACTGCTGCTCTTCTCAATGGGGACAGTGTTGATCCAGAGGATGAGGAAGACCATGATGATGGACCCCTGAACCCCACAACCTTGAAGCAGGAATGGGAGAAGATGTGCGGGACAATCTGGCTGCAGCTGTGTCTGCTGCAAACATTCATGTGCTCTCCATCCCCAGCCAACACAGCATGGTGGGGCCCAGATGGGTGTCACCTGGGCAGCCTAACTGGGGCCCAGCCAGTTTTGTCCACGGTTTCCATGAAGGCCCCACATGGGTTAGCCCAGATGAACTGAACACTGCTCAGTGTGCACACTACAGGCTGTGAAATGTAACACAGAAACATACTGGAGTTAATGAGATAATTAGGTGATAATGAGCAGAATCACCGAAAGACAGAGAAACAAGAACTACAACTTCAGCCACAGCCTTCGATGAAATCAACTGAAGATAAAAGACATTAAATCATTCAAGATCTGATTAAACAACTACACAAACAGCATTACCAGCTTCACTTATTACTAACCAGACTGACTTTATCTCTGACATTCATCTACAGAAGCTCTTATTGAGAATTACCAGAGGTTTTAGATGTTGATGATTTGTTGAAAATGTTTGTTTTGATGTCACCGTGATCGAGGTCAGCGCTTAATTCAGTTATGCAGTTTGACTCTTAATTGTTCTAGAAAGAATGATTCTTACGCTGCTCTTGCTGTTTGTTATGGCAAAAAAAGCAAGAGCTAATTTGTTTAACTGTTGCCAGCTGTTCAATGATATGAATCTAATTGTCATCATGTTATAGCTTTGTTCACTGATCTAATGATTAATAAAATGTTATTAATTATATGCTGGATCTTCTCCAGAACGACTAAAAAAAAAAAGTTACAAAAATCAGAGCAGAAGAATAAATCTGAAAAAAAAACAATAGACATTAAATATTTTGTAACACCTGCAAAATTTATTCGCACACAGACATCAAGAATCAGCATATGATTCTCAACAATGGTGACATGCCACAATGCATTCTGGGTGTCTTATACAAAACTCATCCATGGCTCCCAGAATGCACTGCAGCATGAAGCATGTCACCGTTGTTGAGAATCATACGCTGATTCTTGATGTCTGTGTAAGTGAAGCTTGCAAGAGGTTTGAAGTTTTTAGTGAACAATGTTTTTTTCAAACTTCCTAATTAAAATATTTTTATTGTTGCATTCAAGAAAAGATCCAGCACAGAGTTAATCATATTTTGCTCATAAAAAGCTCAGTCACTAGATCAGTGAATTAAGCCACTAAATGATGACTATATCTTTATCATTTAGCAGCTGACCACATTGTCTCTTGCTTTTCTTGCTATAACAATCAGCCAGTGAATAAACTAAAAGTTATAGGTAAGAGTCAAACTGCCTAACTGAAGTAAGCGCTGACCTCGATCACGGTGACAAAACAAACATTTTCAACAAATCATCAACATCTAAACCTCTGGTAATTCTCAGTAAGAGCTTCTGTAGATGAAAGTCAGAAATAAAGTCAGTCTGGTCAATAAGTGAAGCTGGTAATGCTGTTTGTGGAGTTGTTTAATCAGATCTTCAGTGATTTAATGTCTTTTATCTTCAGTTGATTTCATCGAAGGCTGTGGCTGAAGTTGTAGTTCTTGTTTCTCTGTCTTTCAGTGATTCTGCTCGTTATCACCTAATTATCTCATTAACTCCAGCATGTTTCTGTGTTACATTTCACAGCCTGTAGTGTGCACACTGAGCAGTGTTCAGTTCATCTGGGCTAACCCATGTGGGGCCTTCATGGAAACCGTGGACAAAACTGGCTGGGCCCCAGTTAGGCTGCCCAGGTGAGACCCATCTGGGCCCCACCATGCTGTGCTAAATAAACAGATTAAAACATTTTACAATTCATTCATGTCAGCATTCAGTTTCTTGCCATACTTCATTTCATATTTTTATAATTACATAATAATTTCTGTTGTAGCTTCATTACTTTTGTGGTGTAGTGGGCTAAACCACTGAGCTGGTCAGCAGAAGGTTTCTGGTTAAATCTCCGCAGCGTCTCCACCAGTGTGTCCTTGATCGAGACACTTTGCTCCAGGTTGCTCCAGCGGGATCGCCCCTGTAATAAGAGCACTGTAATTCACTTTGGATAAAAAACATCTGCCAAATTTAAATTTGTAAAATTGTAAATCCTTTTTTGTTAGTGTCTCGGGCACAAACGCTAATTAAAGCTGCTTATTTCTTATAGTTTACATATTCAAGGTACTACTATAATATAAATGCATACATTTCATACATATTTCTATTTGGGGGCATAAAGGGTTAGTTCACCCAAACATATAAATTCAGTCATTATCCACTCGCCTTCAGGCTGTTCAATCCCTGTGTTCATTTTTTTTTTCTTTCTCTTTTCTGAACACAAAAGGTGGTTTGGTCAAGTTTTTCATGCTAGTTTCTGTTCATACAGTATCAGTAAATGAAGCCTGACTTCCAGAAGCTTCATGACATTATTTGATGATGCGTTTGAAGCTCCACTGTATGAACAGAAACCAGCAGAACAAACTGGACCAAAATCACATCCTCAATGTCCTTTGGTCTTTGTCTAGATGGCTCTGGGCTCACTAAGGATGAAGAAATCACATCAACATCAGGTCAGATGAGGCAGTAAGGGCAGGAGCAGTGATGGAGGGTCTCATCCATGGCTCTACACCATTTTCAGGATCTGCTGTGGCTCTCCATCCTCAGTCTGAGGACATTTCACATCCTACAATAATGCACAATCATCATACAAAAGCAGTCATTTTATACATCTGATTTCTGTATTAGAAGTAACAAAATGATCTTACTTTATATTTTTGTTTCAGATTTCCTTTTTTTTTTTTTTTTTTTTTTTCACAAATGTCGCCTTCACCTTTCCTTGTAGGTCCTGCTCCACCACAAAGCTCTGCAGCAAATCAATAAACAGAAAAGTGCTGTAATAACTGTTTGAAATTGCAATAATTAAAATAAGCTACAACTTAAGATTTAAATAGACATTTCTGTATTCATTTCTGTAGTATACTCACTCAAAGCCTTTGATGGCTTCATTCCTTCATCAGCCCCTCTCGACCGGATAAACACACATGATCATCTGTCCCTGTAACATCAGATAAGATTCAAGAGTCCTCTGAGATTTATGTGCTCAAATCTACATTTACATGTTGAGGTAGTTGAACAATTGTTTTACTCACTTTTTATCCAACACAAATGTTCCTTGTTTTATTAAAAGTACTAACGGACAAATAAAATAGATAACTTATGTCTGTCTAGTGAAGTGTACATTTGTTTATTTACATTACTTGCATAATGCAAGTAATGACAACAGTGTTGACAACAGTGAATTTTACATATCACACACACATAATTCATAGAACATAATCCATCACTCATAAGTCATAATACTTAAATATTTTCCTGTCAGAGGTTAAATAAACATTTAGTAAGCATCTTTAAGATGTATCCTCTTCGGAGAATTAAGTTATGTGTGTTTACTAGAGCTGTTATCTATACACAATAAATCGTGTTTTTACTGTAAAATCACAACCATAGTGTCTAGCATCTTTACATATTCAGCAGTTTACTCTACAGTAGTTCAACAAATGTGATTTTAACACAAGGAACCATGTTCTTGGTTTTCAATACTCACATTTGACAGCATCCGCGTCGCTTTTCTCCTCCGTGTACGATTATGACGTATCCTCTCCCATGGCCTCCTGGGATAGAAAAGTATCCAGCGAGGAACACTTCAGAATCTGGGCGGAAGCAGTAGGCCATCCAGGAACTTCTCGACTACTCATTTATGATTACTGAGGTTTCTGACATACGGTGCGTTCCAATATACTTTAAAATACTTTACAGCTCCCTTTATCAGTCCATTCAAATGTTTAAAATACGTATACACAATATAGCCTACATGCGATAAACCTAAAATAAAGAAATAAATAAACTAACGTTAAACAAAGGGCGCCGCTTGCACAATTTACTCCTCTTTGATTGTCTCGTTAAGATGACGCAGAAGTGCGTTCCAAAAGAAGAGGTTTTTTGACCCCTACACCCTTCATCCCTTCAAAGCTCTCACTCTGGAGGGTAAACCCATTGAAGGGATTAGGGCATAGGGATGAGCCCTTCCGAATGGAACGCAGGGATACTAATTCGCTCGCCTACTGCTTTTTCCCTATTATGTAGTAGGTAAGTAGGCGGTTTCAGATGCACTTTAAGTAGGCGCACGGCCGAATCTCACGAGAATTAGTACATCACCCAGGTAATTTTCGCCTACTCTTTTTGCTTTGGACATACTTATTCACTCGCTGTACAAAGTTCTCTCAGTTACACAACTGAGCCAACAGGTGGCAGTATGGAACAGTATATATCTGAATCTGTGTATTCTCTCTGTGTTCGTGTTATATTGGATCAGAGTGTACACGTTTGAGATGGAGTGAAGATAGTTCTTTGTTACTGGTATAATTTGGGCAATACTGTGTGCGTCATTGAAAGTAAGTAATTTCTAAATGTTAAATACTTGCATCATTATGATTATTTCACTAGAAGTATGTTGTTGTTGTTATTGTTACTTTATTACTACAATCTGTATGACTCAGCAGTTTCACTATCGCAGTTGTATTTGATGTGATCCCATGTAAACTTTAAACTAATGAAACTAATGAAACTAATGTTGATGCCACATTTTGGAATATCATTTGTAATATCTTTATTTGTATTTTTAAAGTACCTGATCGTCAGTAAGCATATTATGGTGTTTATCTAATGCGTGCTTTAACGACGCCATTTTGACCAGCGGAATTTTATTGTAACTGCGTCATCAGTTTATATCATTGTGTTACAAATGTAGAACAACATTTATAAGAACAGTGACTTACATGCAAAAATGTATATCTTATTTCAGCAATTCAGCAACACAGACACCCATATTTGTATACTTCTGTCAACCGGATTAAAGTTTTGTTATTTGGACCTCTGGACTATTGCACCTCTTTTTAATGGAAGAGCATGGCTGGAAAGTGAAAGCCAGTTTAACGTACACAATATCTGTCACAAATGGTCCTTCGAGGCGAAGCTCACTGACTACGCCATGGCAACATCAAGAGACTATTATGATGGTCACCAATCAGTCCTCGGCCAGCCCGCACCCGGAGGGCACCAGCCTATCTGGAGGACTTCATGTACAGCTATTCACCATTTTAGAACGTCCCTCCTGTGTTGATGGAATCTAATCAAGCAAGAACAGAGATCTTTCACCCCGTCAGGTGATGCGTACAACTTCGACACCAGCCATAACTGTCAGCAGAGACAATGAATCAGGATTGCAACATCTAGAGATGCGGTTTAAGAGACTGGTCGGTGAAATGAGAGATTTACAGGTAGAAATGGACAGTGTGAGATGTGTTTCATATGAAAAGAGCCCTTCTCTGCATTATTAAAGTCCCTCTCCCTTACCTTTCAATCCTGATCATCACTTTCAGAGTGAACTGACTCATTCCCCCACTTCAGTCATACACTGCATAAACCCTGATGAGGCTATAAAATGCAATGAGCCATCTAAGTTGATTCTGCCTGCTCCACAGTTAGCTCAGCCCTTAGAGATTGAACGAAATCCAGGAAATTTTAGTTCTCTACCATCAATACCACTTGCTTATCCTACATCTGTGCCAGGGCTTCAACCAACTGTGCAACCCAAGCAAATTTCCAGGTCATATTCAATGCCTCAGTGCTCCAGCCCTTGGCTACCCACCTGCCATGCAGGCCTCTACATTGACTACCTACCCAAATCAGCATGCAATGCCAGGCCTTATGGAGATGGTTATCACTGCTTCCTATGGCATACCAAAACCTAAGCTGTTACCTTTCTCTTCAGGAAAGGAGAGTGACTTCCTCCTACTCAAGAAGGGCCTAGACAGCATACTTGGACCCCATCCACACTTAACTGAGGATTACAAGTACCAAGTTCTCTTAGATCACTTGAAATTGTCCACTGCCTACCAGATTGCAAAGCGGTTCATTAACAGCCCAATGCCATACACTCATTCAATGCAGGCTTTACAACAACTGTATGGACAACCCAGGCAGCTGGTCCAAAGTGCGGTTCTCATGTAGATACATTACTCACTAAGTTACCTGCCACTTACCGAGACTCCTTTGTTGAACACTGTCTGGCCCAAGGAATCCTCATGAGTGGCACTACTCGAACTTACACTCTTCCTGATCTTGCTCGGTGGCTTAAGAAATCTCAGGCTATACAGATCTCTCGCAGAGTTTCAGAGGCAGCTCACGTGGCGCTCACATGTCGAGAGTCAAGACAACCAAGGCAGCAGAAATTTTGGACTACCACCATTCTTCTTGGCAATGAGCATGAGACCAAGGATGAATTAACCTCCAGTATGACTTCTTCTTGTGTTGCAGTCTCCACCACCTCTAAGAAAGAGAACAATTCAAGCCATTCTGTCCTCTCTGTAATAACCAAGACCAATATCTTAGTGCTTGTGCTGAGTTTGCTAAGCTGAGTCTGACTGACAAGGTTAACTGGATCAAAGAAAAAGACAGGTGCTGGCGGTGTGGTCGTGGACATAAGCCCGACATGTACACTAAAGAAACCCTGCTCCAGCTGTGGTGTACAACATCTAGATGTTCTACACAAAATTGCAACTAGGGAACACTCCCAGTGTTCTCACTCTCAGCACGTCCCCTCACACTGTATACCTGGATAAAGGTAGCCATTCAGGGAGAGTCATGTTGAAAGTAGTCCCTATTCAGCTTCGCAATGGAAGGATAACTCTTAATACCTTCGCTGTATTAGACGATGGCTCAGAACGAACAGTCATATTGGATGCTGCCTTGAAACATCTCAGACTGAAAGGTACTGATGAAACACTAACACTGAGAACAATCAGACAGGATATTGTTCAGCTTCAGGGGATCACTGTATCCTTGGAAGTGTCCGCCATCGCCAACCCAAGCGTTAAGTTCCAGATCCTACACGCTTTCTCAGCTAGTGAATTGAACCTGGCTTGACAGTCACGCCCTGCGGATGTCCTGCAGCAGAAGTACCAGCATTTAAAGGGAATTCCATTAAAGACATTCAGCAATGTTCAGCCTATGGTGCTCATTGGATCTGATCATCCACATTTGATAACTCCCATCAGTCCTGTCCACCTAGGTCCTCCAGGAACTCCTGTAGCAACTCAAACTCTGATGGGATGGACAATTCAAGGCCCCACAACCTTCCTAAATCACCCGGTTGCTGAAAGCTCCTGCCTGCACACAGCGTTTCTTTCCCCTGCTCAAGCTTTACATCAGCATATTGAAAAGCTTTGGCAATTTGACACATTGCCATTCCATAATGTCAAGGATATGACTTGTTCCAAGCAAGACCAAGCTGCAATGGAAATGTTTGAAGAGAAAACAGCACGTGTCCTAGTGGACGGTGTGAGCCGTTATGCTACACCTCTTATCCGTAGAAAGAATGCTGTATGCCTCAAAGCTTCCCCCACTGCTGTAATGGCTCTTCTCAGATCTACTGAATGCAAACTGAGCTGTAATCCTGAACAAGCTGCTGTGTATAATGCTGAGATAGACAAGTTGGAGAAAGCTGGTTATGCTACGAAGATCACGTTAGATTAAGCTAACAAATCCCCTGAGTCCTGGTATATACCCCATCACATGGTATACTACAATGGCAAGGCGAGAATGGTCTTCAACTGTTCCTTCCACTATCAGCAAGCCTGTCTGAATGACAATCTGCTACCAGGACCCACACTAGGTCCATCCCTACTTGGTGTACTCTTACGGTTTAGAGAGCATGCCGTAGCAATCAGCGGGGATATTAAAGCCATGTTCCATCAGGTGAGGCTTCTCCCCGAGGATCGACCACTACTTAGATTAATTTGGAGGAATATGGAGAGGGAACGCAGTCCAGACATTTACGAATGGCGGGTATTGCCATTTGGAACAACCTGCAGCCCGTGCTGTGCGGTTTATGCCCTCCAACGATATGTCAGAGACCATGTAGCAGGCCATGAGGATGTTATGGAATCTGTTCTGCATGCTTTCTATGTAGATAACTGTCTCCAGTCTTTCCAGAACCCAACACAGGCCAAAGACTTCCTCAATAAACTCAGAACCTTTCTTGCTGCAGGAGATTTTGAAATACGACAGTAGGCAAGCAACATCACTGATGTTATAGCTCACCCTTCAACTGGGGCAAGATCACAAAACTGTGAACTCTGGCTTATGGAAGACAAGGTAGACCTCAGAAATCTACTCTCAGCCTAAAGTGGGACTGCATCTCTGACACTATTGGTTACAAGCCACAAACTATATCAGATGTAATCCCCACCATGAGAAATGTGTACTGAACGCTCACCAGCCAATACGATCCTATTGGATTTATAATCCAATACACTACACGAGCTAAAATCCTCATTCAGGCTCTCTGGAAGAAAGATAGGGGGTGGGATAATCCTATTGATGACAAGCTCCTCTCTGTGTGGCAAACATGGGAAAATGAACTGTCTAACCTACAGAACATATCCCTGCCGAGATATTACTTTCTCTTATGTGCTGACTCTCACTCTGCTGCAATTGATCTTCACATTTTCTGTGACGCTTCAGAGAAGGCCTATGGGTCAGTTGCCTATCTTAGAGAGGAGGACAAGTTATGGCAAGGTCCCGGGTCGTACCAAAGAAACAGCTCTCAATTCCCTGTCTGGAACTCTGTGCTGCACTAACTGGAGCCCAGTTGGCTCGAGTACTGAACACTGAACTCAGCCTCACTCTCAGACAAACGACTATGTGGTCTGATTCTACAATAGTACTGAGCTGGATAAAAACAGAGTCCTGCCAGTATAAAGTGTTTGTGGGAACCCGAATTTCAGAGATTCAAGATATGGTTCGAGCCGAGAACTGGAGGTATGTTGATTCCAACAACAATCCTGCCGACAACATAAGAGGCAGTACATTGTTAGAATTGTCTTCTCCCTGTCGCTGGAGGGATGGCCTCTCTTTCCTCTTTCAACCTGCAGATCAATGGCCCTTATGCCCCCCGTTACACTGTGAAGAAAAGGAAGAGTTACGCAAAACCACCTTATGTGGCACCATCTCAGTCACTGGTAACCCAGCCCTTGATCTAACAAATTATGAGTCTTGGGATGAGCTTGTGGATGCTGAATACCACCACATTCATGGAGAGATTGCACCATCCATGTCTGCTGATGTACGCATACAAACTGAAGTTGCACTCCTCCGTTGAGCACAAACAGAGAGCTTTCCTGAAGAACTCAAAGCACTTCAGATGCAGAAACCAGTACCCACCAGTAGCCGCCTGAAAACCCTCTCTCCAGTTTACGACCAATCCCTTGGTGTGATTCATGTTGGAGGCCAACTTCGTAAAGCAGAAATACTACAAGAGGATGAGATCCACCCAATAGTTCTTGAACCCAGTCACCCAGTGACTTTGACCATCGGCTTCTCCATGGTGGCCCAGATAGAGTTTTCTCTGAACTAAGGAGGACTTACTGGATCCTAAAGGGCAGACAAGCAGTTAAAAACACCAAATCAAGTGTACAGAGTGTATCAAGTGGCATAAGAAACCAACTGTGCCTAAAATGGCTGATCTGCCCTCTGCACAGTTGTGTCTCTTTAAACCCCCCTTCTGGTCCGCTGGAGTTGACTGCTTTGGTCCCTACCAAATAAAATTGGGAAGATGACAGGAGAAACGTTGGGGCATTATATTTAAATGCCTAACAACAAGGTGCATACACTTAGACCTTCTCTGTAGTATGGAAACAGATTCCTTTTTGCTGGCGCTCAGAAGATTTGTAGCAAGACGAGGCAAGCCTTATGAACTCCTCTGTGATCAAGGGACAAACTTTCGTGGAGGACAAAGGGAATTACAGGAAGCCTTCAGAGGAGCATGGGAGAGAGAAATCAAATCCATCAAAGCCTCCCTACAGGTAGTCTTAAAAGACCTGATACTTTCAGAAGAGGTACTGCAGACTGTATTGATTGAAGTTGAGGGCACCATAACCTTAAAACCTTTGGGATATGTGTCATCAGACATCTCTGATTCTGATCCAATCACACCCATCTTGCTGCTAATGGGGCGGCGGGATGCCACCCTTCCACAAGCCATGTATGGACCAAGTGATTTATTGGGACGCAAGCGGTACCGACACAGCCAGGTGATAGCTGATCACTTCTGGAGCCAGTTCATCTGGAAGTACTTGCCCAGTTCTGCGTCATAAATGCAGAACTCTTCTCCCAACCTCTCAGCAGGACAAGTGGTTATGGTTGTTGACCATCAACTACCCAGAGCCTTGTGGCCGGTTGGCCGTGTTACGAGAATCATTACAAGTGATGATGGTAATGTCCGTGCTGCAGAGGTGAGCATCAAAGACCATACATATACTCACCCTGTAGCTAAGCTACTACCTGAATTGACTGATAACGATGACAATTCTTAGAGACGAACTAGAGCACTTTGCTTAATTACAAATATAACAAGTATATTTGTGGGGCGGCTGTACAAAGTTCTCAGTTACACAACTGAGCCAGCAGGTGGTAGTATGGAACAGCATATATCTGAATCTGTGTATTCTCTGTGTTTGTGTTATATTGGACCAGAGTGTACGCATTTGAGACGGAGTGAAGATAGTTCTTTTTTACTGGTATAATTTGGGCAATATTGTGTGCGTCATTGAAAGTAAGTAATTTCTAAATGTTAAATACTTGCATCATTATGATTATTTCGCTAGAAGTGTGTTGTTGTTATCGTTACTTTATTACTACAATCTGTATGACTCAGCAGTTTCACTATCGCAGTTGTATTTGATGTGATCCCGTGTAAACTTAATGAAACTAAATGTTGATGCCACATTTTGGAATATCATTTGTAATATCTTTATTTGTATTTTTCTAAAGTACCTGATCGTCAGTAAGCATATTATGGTGTTTATCTAATGCGTGCTTTAACGACAGCATTTTGACCAGCACAATTTTATTGTGACTGCGTCATCAGTTTATATCACTGTGCTACAAATGTAGAACAACATTTATAAGAACAGTGACTTACATGCAAAGATGTATATCTTATTTCAGCAATGTTATATAATATTGTAACATATATTGTATTTCTACATTTTTATATTTGTAGGAAACCACACACACAGACACCCATATCTGTATACTTTTGTCAACCGGATTAAAGTTTTGTTCTTTGGACCTCTGGACTATTGCACCTCTTTTTAATGGAAGAGCATGGCTGGAAAGTGAAAGCCAGTTTAACGTACACAATATCTGTCACACTCTCCTACTGCTTTTCCCCTACTAAATAGTAGAGAAGTAGGCGGTTTTGGACGCAGCCAGTCTCTGTCAGTTTCACTTAAACAAGGTACATCTGGGAGTGCATACCTTCTCTTGCTTGTGTGTCATGTGTCATGTAGCATGTTTGTTGAGCAGCCAGGAAGGAGTTAGAAAGCACACAACAGTTTTCCCGAATGCCAGTCGTGCTTTATTTTATATGCCTTTCACCAGCAGGTGCAACCAACAAAGTACAAAAAAATATAAATATAATGCAAAAATTAATTCAACTCATACTTGTACTAAAACACAAAGGAAAATGCTGTGAGCAGCAAAACCTAGCACTATACAAGGCCCAGCAGCACATCTGCAATATAAAACTGTTTGTCTAACTTCAGACAAACATGTTCACATGCTTGTATCATTCACAGACTGCCCCAAACATACACAGATCATGAATTAACTAGACCAGTTTTTCTGCCAAAACACTAATAGGTCAAACCATTGTCCCGGGGTGGAACCTTTCCCCGTAACACTTCACACCAGATTCATTGCATAACAATGTCATATAAATACATAGGCAATTAATTTGTTACATTTCAATCATAATACCAACACAACATATAAATACAAAAGAAAGATTTAACACATCATAGTATTTACACATCTCTCCCCACTTTAAAAAATGGTATGACCGCTAAATAAGAGACGTCATCATGTGTTCCCAAATACAGGACCAGACAAGCAAGTTGAAATGTAAGACTATGACATGTATTAAACAATAAACATATGAAAACCTATGTCAAATCATAACAACCCATAAATAAATAAACAATAACATGGTGAACTGATGCTCACGTGATGATGATCTATGTGTTCATCATCACAGTCCCGCTGGCTGGCAGTAGTGTTTCAGTTAGTAAAATACGTTAATGCACACAAATAATGTGCAGCTCTTAAGAGTTTGAACTTGTTGGACTCAAATATAGGGAAATGCAGTCAAGAAATGCTTATGTCAAGCAGTTCAGTAAAGTTGGCAATATATTCACAGATTCGAGCTTCCCGGATTAATAACTCATGAGCTAAACGTTGTTAAAACACAAATGCAGCTACTTTCAGTCTTAGTAACCTAGACAACAAGCTACAACAACCCAATTTTCCTCAAATGTGCTTTATAATAAATTGGTCTCTATGAGCAAGCAGCGGAGATAAACGTCTGAAGGGCCATCTGAAAAGTGCAAAACCCAAAACCCTTTTGCTCATTTTATATTATGAAAAATACTCAATAACTTCACTGTAACACACTGTACTGTCACCAAATTCAGTTCATACATCACTGCTCTCCTGCTGGTTAGGTACTACAACACTTAGTTTGGCAAAGTAGCACATAAAGGCCTTCTTTACACAAATGATGTTGGTACACAGCTTACAAACTTACAACAGCTTTTGCATGATAATTGCTTACTGAATTAGATGGCATTACAATTTATTTTATATTTTTACTAATAAAAGTGAATTGATTTTATTTAATAATTAATAATCATAAAGGTTTATAAAAAAAAATATTTGTATCAAACTAAGTGTTCCAGTACAACCGCGTATGTTACTAACTGAAACACTACTGCCAGCCAGCGGGACATTAAAGAGGAAGTGTTTGTCCGAGCTCACAGCAAGGGAACGATTATAACTTTGCGAGGGAACGCAAATATCTTTGCGTGGGAATGCAAAAGTTTTGCAAGGGAACGTAAATATCTTTGCAAGCGAACGCAAAAGTTTTGCCAGGGAACGCAAAGTTTCTCAGAGGAACGCAAAAGTTTTGCGAGGGAACGCAAAACATTTAAAAAAAAAATAAAAATTCCTCCCTTCCCATTTTCTTTTCCACCACCACGTCTCTTTAGGGGCTCCATAAAAACCCCACCTACAACACACGGCAATCTCATTATTCACAGGTGAGTGACGTCATCTGGGCTCTTACTTTTCGTGTTAGTCAGTACTATCCCTGCTTAACAGTTGAACATAATCAACAGGTTGTACAAAAGGCACACTTTTACTAGAAGACAAATTGTTTTGCTGATTTAATAGTGTGAATATTAGTTGATATAATACTATTCACCTTTATTAGTTTAGTTGAAATGAATTAAATGACTTAAATTGTAGATTTTTAGTATTAGTTTTACAATGTGACCATGCTTGCAGGGAGCCAGTCCACCACAAAGTGACAAACGTTTTGTCTTTTTCTTTCTTATCTTTTGTAGAAGATGGAGAGAACCTATACTATGCAGGTGCCAGAAACACCCAACCTTGGCATGCTGCAGGGGAAGGACTGAAACACACCTGCAACCCTTTCTTTTCCCCCTTTTTGTCGTTCCTTCCCTCTCTCTCTGCCTCTCTCTCTCTCTTCTCCTCTCTGTCCTTCTTTCTCTTTCCACCTCTTTCACAGTAAAGTACTACTAGCACACAGCACATCCCTTCAACACAGAAATCTCAATCACACACATGCACACACGGCCATGTACATTCCTGTTACTAAATGTATTTCTTTTTCTAAAAAAAAATAGTTAAACCACTGTTTTTATCAGTTTGGTCCATTATTTATACAACTGTTAAATAAATTAAATGATTTAAAAAAAAATTATATACTTGAGGTTTCTGTCTTCTTTTAAATGAAAAAAAATGTTTTGCGTTTTTTATTAAAATACTCCTTACCTTAATATAAAGTGATTTTTTTGTCACTATTACGCCCCGTGTCTAGGGTAAATTGAAAACTCCAAGCGGGCATAATAAATAAACAGAGTTATGGTAGTGGAATCCCAGTTTCAAATCACTCCGCTCGATAATCAAACAAATGCACACTTTCACTAGAAGGTAGCAAGTTTGGTCATCGGCCAGAGGAGGGATCCAGGAGCTCCTGACCCAAACGCTGCCGAACCAAAAACGAGCTCCATGTTGAACGCCAGCAGCTTCCTTATAAATACCACGCCTCTTCTGAACCGCCAATAGAGAGAGTGAAAATCATCATTGGACAACCTATTAGGGCACTGACAGAACAAAAGGGAAAAGAAAACAGACACATACCAAATACAAGAACGCAGGTTGTAACGGTCACAAATATCAATTATTTGAACAAATAACCAACCATTCCTTTAAAATAAACACTTTCTTGAGGTTAATACAAAGGAATTAATTGACATGCTTTTAAACATGCTTTTTAAATGGCACATGAGTTTTGGTAACAGGACTGAGAAAACATGCATCAATCTTCTGCTTTGAAACCTTATAAAAAATTAAATAAAGTTGCCTGAGATTGACCAATACACATTTTGAATAGTTAAATATTTATAGTATTAGATTCAGTGTTGAAAGGATATAAAAAATAAAGTTTAATTTTGAAGAGTTTCAACAAGCAAATGTCACCCATTTGGTGGAATGGCCCAACAGCATATTGTCTCCGTCCATTAGGTCTTACTGACAGCAGCCTTTAAAACATGCTACTGTCTACTATTGGCTGTCTGTATTATAAATGATAATCAAACAAAAGAAAAGCTTTAATAAGGATTAATCTATATTTAATTTATACAGTTATGTGTCATGTGCCATGGTGGATAAACTCACGATGAAGAGGAATGTAGAAGGGAAGACTTTATTACTAATGCAGGAAACAAGAGTACCACCATCAAACACAAACACAAAATACAGACATAATACATTGACGAGAACCTACCAAGACTGAGGGAGAACACAGGGAATATATACAGGGCAAACAGAGGGGCAAACGAGGCTAATTAACAATACACAGCTCGGACTAATGAACTCAAATCAGGGTAACCAAGGGAACAAACTAGTGGCGGGAAAACTAAGAACAAAGAATATGTGACAAAAGGAAACAAACAGAACCCTGACATTACTCCCCCTCCCGGAGGACCTCGCGCCTCAGGTGTCCGGGGTGGCGCTGGTAACTCGGGGCCAGGGCAGCGCCGGTAACTTAGGGGGGCAGGGCAGCGCAGGTAACTCAGGGGGCCAGGGCGGTGCAGGTAACTCATACCCCCTTTCCACCAGCACGAACCGGGTGCTAGTTCAGAGCTAGTGCTAGTGCCAGTTCGGAGTTGGTTCAACTGACGAGCCTTCTAAGAACCGGTTTGCCTTTCCACAGGCTAGAGAGCCACCACAGAGCCAGGTCTTGCGTCACGGTATACGTCTCATATTTCACAGCAAAGCTAGCGCTGCAGTGCCCAACACAAACACACCAGGCTTGTTTGAGATGCATCGGCTTCTCGCATAGCGATCGGCGCATGACATCAAAGCTCTGCGAGAACAATCCAAAAGCACAAGGAGTCGTATTCTCTACAAACGCTCCCACGGATCCACAGCACCTGCCGAATCGGTCCGCGCTGCTCCGATGCATCTCGAACAAGCCTTCTATCAACAATCGCGGATGTTTCACTACTGTTGATGCTCATTTTAATTAGGTTTTATGAACTTTATGTTCTTAGTAAAATTAACCTAATCATATGTGAAAAAACATTTTAATTGAGTCCTGGCTATAACCTCAGAAAAGAAATCTAAATGTCTATATTCTAAGCACTACAGTGATTAAATTTACAAATTTTGTCAATAACAATTACAAATTCAATTGAAGAAGAAAAAGATGGGAAGATAGATTAAAGACAATAACATTTATTCAATGTCATCCAGTTTCACTTTTAACAGTGACTACAAAACAGCCAATAAATGTTGGCTTTACATGTACACAATAATATAAAACAAACACTGAACAGTAAAGTGAAATATCCAAACTGCCCAATCTGCAATGTTTAGATAAAGGTAAATGTGAGCCATAACATCACATTGTATCACATTATGGCAAACAATGCCATATACCATTGATAAATAATTTAAAACAACTTGGTGAGGAGATTTGCATCTTAGGATGCATGGGGTCCGATCCCACAAAGAGCTTCTGATATACAGTATCTTAAAAGTATCCACCAGTTTTGAGGGAAACATGAAGTCGAGGGCATAGGTAAGTCCAAACAAGAGGCAGCATGCTTTCGACAGGTTTGGCACACCTCTGGCCACGGGCTGTCCTTCTATGATAATCCCAATCGTGTCAGGCTGATGGCACATGTAAATTTTCAGTGGGCAACTGCCAAGCTCAGCGTGCACCTCTGTTTCATCACGACTCTATTGGTGGAGACAAAAAAGAATCAAGAGTAGGGATGTCCCGATCACGTTTTTTTGCCCTCGAGTCCGAGTCCGAGTCATTTGATTTTGAGTATCTACCGATACCGAGTCCCGATCCGATACTTCTATAATACATGAAAAAGAATAAAGAAGAGCGAAAAAAATAGATCCAGGATCCAGGAACAGTGCTTTTCAGGTTTTTCAGGTATCTAACAGTCGTTTTCACGTACAGAAAATGGATAAAGTAATCAAATATAAAATATCACTGCATATTATCTTTACTGTATAAAATAAATAAAGATTAATCATTATTGAAGTTACAAAAACTATTCAGTCAAGAGCAGTGAGTGATTTCTTAGTTATTTGTTGTTTGATTTAACATTAAAAACAGGCAGCAGGAATATTTTTTTTCCCCCTATAAGACATGCACGATCCAGTACATATACTGTTACACATGCGCGGTCTTTCTCGACTAATATACGTTCACTTAAGACATAACCGACTATGTTTGCTAGGATACTCGCTAAGACGGGCATGTTGACATAATTTTTGTATGAATTTGTCCGCTGAAGTGCAAGACTTGAAAGAGAACTCAGTATTTGCGCGCTGACTGAAATAAGCGTGTGCGCGCATCGGATGAGCGCACACAAATCTTCTCACAGCGCGTGCGAGTTCTCTTTCGCGTCTTGTTCTTGAAGGTTTAAATCAGCAAGGCTTAAATGAGTTAGTTTAAACACAGACAGCAACATGTGCTGTTCAGGTCTCACCTGTATCAACACCCGGGTGATGCCGGCGTAAATGACTGGACATTAGAGCATACGGCACTCGCAGTTAACAGTTTACAAAGAGTGACTGTTTTGTCCACGCTTTCTGATTATCGTTGTTGTAACGTTTTGCGCATCCATCGACTGAAACATACATTATCTGAACTCTGTCTGTCTGTTTTCCACGTTGCTTTTTTAAACAAACCATATTAACCAATAGATGCGTCGTCATTCGAGATGGACCGCGGTGCAAGTGCGTACCGAACCGTAAGTGGAGAACCGTACGGTTCGATTTTTTACCGAGAACCGTTGCACCCCTAATACATATATATCCGAGTCCTGATCGGGAGGTAACGTCCGATTCCGATCGAGTCTGAAACCATGTGATCGGGCCCGATTTCCGATCGCGTGATCGGATCTGGACATCCCTAATCAAGAGTTTGGTCAGACAAACAGGTAAAGAGATGAATATAGCAGAAAGTCAAAATTGTACTTTTGTTGCTAAAGGTGGTGGATACAAAATGGACACTGTGGCTAGAGCATGTGACCAGAGTGAAGTCTACCATGACAATGCCATAGAGTGTGGGTTCTGGTTCAAAGGATGCATTACAATAAAACAATGCAATTGTCCTTGCCTGTACCTGAATGAATATCACATTGCTGTTTATTAAGCTACAGAGTTTAAATATCTTTCAAGAGCAAACGTAATTACCCCATATCATCACAATATTAATACATACCGAAAAATAGACAAGTAGCTTTAAGCCCAATACATACGTGGTGGACACTGATGAGGTCTTCCTGTATCTCCCCCATGTATTCAATCAGGCATCTCAGGACCACTTCTCTCCTTTTCTCCACAGAGACAGATGGTTCCTGTCAAAAAGTAAAATCTGATCAAAATTCACAACCATAATCTCAGGAATGTGTAAGGAACCCCGCATCGGCCCAAAAACAGACTCCGACGCCCCCGGGCGAAGGTTAACGCGTGTATGCCTTTTCAGCGTCTCTATTAAGTTCACTTAATTTCACTCATTTAATCTGACTCCAATTTCAAATGATTATTACACTTAGGTTGTGTTTCCAATTAGAAATTCATCATTGGTTATGCATTAATTTAGATATTTGATGATTCTGGATATCCCATATTTCAATTGAGGTACTGAGATACTCGCCCCGGGATTTCGCGGTAAACTCACGGACATAAACTCGCCAGTCTAATCTTCGTCAGAGGGTGTAATAAGTTGGCTAATACCTTTAGTCGGTTGCCTACTGCTCACTCGAACAAAAGTGTATTTTAATTTAGCCACTTCCATACAACTTGCTAAATCAGCGGTAAACAGAAATCAAAAGGTCTTCAGATGAAGTGCCTACTGCTCCTTCATTCATGCGCCTTCAGTTTGTTCTACCCTGGACACAGATTTACGGTAGCATTAGCCTCCCATAATTTACTGGTAATAATGATATCAGGAGAATCCAGAGTAAATCAAATATTTTATTTGTCAGGTAAAAGTGTATCGTGTCAATTACACAAATAACCAATTAAAACCAATTCAGAAATGATAAATGCATAACATCGATTACTCAAAGAAATGCATATACACACAGTGATAGGTGAATGTCTTCAGACATTCACCCATCTCTGTGGGGGCCTCTGGCTACAGAAGATCCCCCCTGACTGCTTTGCAATTTACCTTATATACAGACCAAACAAAAGAGTTATAAATATTTACTACACCAACACCTGTTTTGGGGGGAGAGGAGTGGGTTTTCACAAAATGCACCACCCAAAGATAGGACAGAATTTTCCTTAGTTTTATCAATCTTCTTCATAATACAAGTGACTGCTGTGAAATTGAGACCATTTTACCAATCGCACTGAGACATTTAAAATGATACCAAACATAAAAGGGAAAAACAATAGATACGCAAGTTACATTATATCTTGAAGAATTTTCAGTGACTTGAGTCGGGGGAAGGAAAGAGGGTGTGTGTGTGTGTGTGTGTGTGTGTGTGTGTGTGTGTGTGTGTGTGTGTGAGGGGGAGGCATTGTCCTTTTGGGGTTAGAGTAAGGCGTTGTCAATTGCAGTTTTATTGCTTTATTGTAGGATGCTTGATCTCAGTTTTCGTTTAGCAGGAAAATCAAGCCTTACAGATGGCCCCTGGCCCCTTGGGGCAAATTCAATGAGTCCCTGAGGGGCCACTTTTGGACATTTCCTGCTTCCATATGTTGGGTGTTGCTTTCAGAGTGTTCATAGGCTGTCACCTAGCAGTGTCAGTCGATGGGTGCAGGAGTCAAGTCGTCACCTGAAATAACAACATTAAGGCAGGTTGAACATTAAGATGAAAGTACTGCAGAATGCATCTCTGCGGCACACAGTCCCTTTAGGTGTGTACTGTGCTGACTGGATGCTGCAGCCGCTGGACATGATCTTTTTGACCCTTTTAGTCAAGTTTGCTTCCACCTGCACTTGGCTGTGGTGGTATTCTGTCTGTAGAATGACTGGTTGTACCAAGTCTGTTGTGTTGGTCAGCATGAGCAGAACGTGTCAGGAAAGTCTCATTACACTTTGCGGAAACACCTGTGTCCGCCCCAGGTTTAATTGATCCTGTGAGAAGTCCTCGGTTACCTTCAAATAGAAAGTCTGGTTTGCTGGGCAGGTCAAATTTCCATGGGTGAAGGATTCATTCCACTGATGATGCTCCATTGCGTGCAGGACACCTGAACAACCTCTGAGTGACCATTCAATACTTGAATACTGATGAATTTGGTGTTATTGTAAGATGAGAAAAGGGGTTGTTGGAAAAACAGAATAACACAAAATAACACAGGATGAACATGTCAAGAGTGCGAGTGGTAAAAAGGTCTCCCTTTCAGAGTCCTATCTTTAGTGAGCAGGTCTCATTTAATCACCAGATTCTTCACTATCACTGTTATGATAGTGGAATTTAGACTTGGTCTGGATGAGTTAAAGGCAAGTAGCAAAGAGTCTAAATAACTAGTATATTTACCTGTGGTATAAATAATTAAATATATCACATACTTAAACATAGAAATACACAATTTCATAATTATAATTATAAAACTGTCTGTTTTAACTGCAAATCCTTAATGCAAAACTAAGGTTTCAATCAAGTCAATTGGAGAAGGGAATTTACAGAAACAGAGATTTAAAATCTCTTGTTTAGCTTTTACAACCATCATCTGTGCATTTGATGTACAGGCTAAGTCACACTCAAGAATAGAGATCTGGGAATTGAGTAACTGATTTATAGAAATGCCTGCATTTCAGTTTTAACTGTTTAGTTCAATTTATCGTTAGTCATATGTTGGAAACTAGGGGGCCCTCCTAGTTTGCAACAATGCCAAGTACTGGACATAATAAACGTTTTGTCCAAAGAGACCAGTTACATTACTGAATAGGTCTCATTTAGATTTTGAATTTGTAATTTGAATGATCAGAAATTCTATTAATTGATGTGTGACTGAAGCCATGCACATGTCCTGCATATTACGGTGTTTCCATAACACCTCAAAATTGACAATTAAAAAGAAAAGAAATTATGACAATAATTTCCCTTGTCCTATATGTATGAAGGTGAATGATGTATGTTAGGTTTGCATTATGTGAATAATTTTCATCTGGATAGTCTTATGATCTATGCCAGGTAGAGATGTTGTGAGTTTGTAGTGTGTGTGTTCTGTATATTGGTGTAGAAGATGGGTGGTGTCTATCCTACCATAATTTGTGTTGCATAATTTAGTTCCAGTTCTACACTGGGAGGCCATGTATCTATTAGTGTCATGAGATGTGGATGGCCTCTTGAAGTTTCTACACCCCCATCTCCTGTGTGTGAAGTTGTGTATCATGGCTTAATACAGAGACACCCTTGTGGAATCTGGCCCTTAAAATGGCAGCTGTCAGTCCTGAAAAGGAAACAGATACACAGAAAAAACAGTCGATCTTTAACCTTTAAACAAATTGCATTAAGATAGATGGTGCTATCTTAATTTTTCTTGAATGGTCTTATCCAGACAGTTGTTGCAAATGGTTTTAATCTGTTAAGATTTTATGCCATTAGAAGAAAATTTGTTTTAGTTTACAGAGACATAGATCATTATTATGATTATGTTTCTGCAAAGAAAAGGCCATATAAAACTGAATGTTATTGGTCAGATCTGACTGCTGGTGTTTAAGCATTGTCAGAAAATCTTACACCTTGCAGCTGTGCTTACACAGTCTGTTGTGTTGTGAGCATTATGGCACCCAGGTCTCCTGGGGAAATCTCACACTAGCCAGATCACCTTTTGTGGTGATGTGCTGTTTGTTTAGCAATTGGTATTTATGGTGTCATTCAAATACTTGACCATTTGGACCTCTGTGGTCTGTAAAAACAGAAGAGTTTCTGCCTGATAATTAACATTTCACACAACTTTAATTACATGTCCAGTAAAATAACTTCCCTGATCAGATCCCATATGATCCAGCGCCCTCAGAGAGGAGTTTGCTAACACTTTCCTTTTGTTGCAAAGGAAAATCAAAACTTGTACATCCTCTAGTCACTTGGGTTACAGATCAATAGAATCGAATTTTTAATTCATGTTTTGATCTTGAATGGATTTAGCCTATTCAAGATATGACGATCGAGTTGATTGTTTTAGTTAATAAATACTGGGCATTGTAATTTTTCTCATTAAAGATTCTTGCACAGATAGTAGATAAAGAAGTTATTTTCCATTAATTTTATTTATTCCTTCCATTTTTCTTAACAATTTATTTAATGCAATTGTGAAGCACACTGTAGCCTTATGGCGATTCTATGTTCCTGTGCATGGTTTAACTGCAGCTATATGGAAGATAGCTGAGTGTTCCATTTAGGAGACAAACAAATTTAACACAGACACACTTGTACTATTTCAGTACTAGTTATTCCAACTTACACAAGACACATGGTCTAGAATGCATAGCATCTACAACCTCAAACCTAAGTGTGTCACGCATCACTTACAGTAAAGCAGTCATGTGTTTTAAAGAATAAATTCAACTAGTCTAGGTGCACATGTAGCACAAATAACTAGAATGTGTGTTCTGTGAGAACAGTGTGTCTAACACAATTACAAATTTGAATCCTTCCAATGATTCCTCATAATTCTTTTGGCACTAATAGTGCTCCCAACTTCTGTCTTCATTCTAGTTCCATCTTACTACATTCTAATTCCTTCTGCTCCTCTCCAAAATCCTTTCTTCTTCCAAACCATTTCTTGAATCATCATGAGATTAAAGGCCATCCCTGGCCATCATAATATAATATATATCATAATGTGATCATAATATAAATTATATTATATTAAAATAATATAAATTAAAAAATAATTTTATTTGCTGGTATCAAGAGGGTCTTGGCTGAGTAATTGTTCCAGAGAGTGACTTGTTATCACCACACTGATATTTTAGAAGGCATTTGGCCCTGCAGCTACAGCTGTGATGGCATTACATTGTGTTCACCACAACAGGCTAAACTGGAAACAGTTATAGACTTTGATGCTGTGAATATTGGGTTAAAACATTTGCTCAATTTTAAGATTTTTGTGACTACAATATAGAATTGGACACAATTTTCTTAATTTTGGGCTAAGATGTTATCACTTTCATTCCTTCTATATCTATTTGGATATGAAAAGAAAGGTTGGACAAATACAGGTCTGATTGAGAGCACAGAGATTAATTTTTGATCTGTTTGTTTTTTCAGTTTCTTTTGAGACACTGAACAACATACAAGAGTGCAGTAATTTTAAAGTCTAATAAGACCAAGGTAAAAGCTATGTTTTATAAGACTGAGCCTTACCCAGTGCTGTTTACAAGATTTATGACATCAGTCGTAAACTTTCTTAGCACCTCTTGAAATTTCTTTTATGAAACAAAGACAAGCTGGGCATGTCCTCTGAATGAGTGAAAACCTCAGGTTTGGTTACAAACCTTTCAGTGACATCATAATTATCATTTAATACATCAGTTTAAAATTTAGTGTATTTTCCCAATTGCAGTCTCTAGAACTTCTGCATGGCAGCAGTTCTCCAGGACTGAGACAGAATTATAGCCAAATCTTTTCTTTTGAAAACTTTTTAGTTTTACAACATTGTTTTGTCCAGCTTTACATTTCACACACAAAGGATTCCAGTGAGAGATTTTTCTCCCTTGTTATCTTTTAGCTTATCCAATCACAAGATTTTTTCACAACGTGACCATTTGCTTATTTTCAGTGTTGCAACGTTGTTGCAGCAAGGCAAATAAACATGTAGCTGGGCATTCTTTACCTCAAAATTATAGGTTTCAATTTGCAGTCCTCTGTTGAATACCAGAATAAAATTTGGATGATGTTATTCCAATTTAAGGTTAATCTCTTGTTGCGTAGGCAAACAAGGAGATCTTTGAAGTTAAAGCAAGGGATATCATTTCTCCTCTACGCTGCCGCTATCATGTCCCTGATAACATGTGGTTGTCTAATTCTCCAGCCCCACCGGATTTCGGTCTCCGGTCTTAAATCTGGGTATGCCGACCCATACTACAAATGTGTAGGATGCAGTTATCTTTCCCTCAACACTTCTAAAAGGCAAATAAGAATGGACTTACCACAGCTGAAGAAAGAGAAATCTTCTTCATAATACAAGTGACTGCTGTGAAATTGAGACCATTTTACCAATCGCACTGAGACATTTAAAATGATACCAAACATAAAAAGGGAAAAACAATAGATACACAAGTTACATTATATCTTGAAGAATTTTCAGTGACTCGAGTCGGGGGAAGGAAAGAGGGTGTGTGTGTGTGTGTGTGTGTGTGTGTGTGTGTGTGTGTGTGTGTGTGTGTGTGTGTGTGTGGAGGGGGAGGCATTGTCCTTTTGGGGTTAGGGTAAGGCGTTGTCAATTGCTATTTCTTTGAGATCTTCTTCTCTAGGTGAGTTTTATTGCTTTATTGCAGGATGCTTGATCTCAGTTTTCGTTTAGCAGGAAAATCAAGCCTTACAATGTCAACATTTGTAAACAATATGACAGGTGGAACATACACTACCTTCACAGTGTATCCCGATCCTTCAGGTAATCAATTAAACTTAAAGTAACAAAGTCATCAAAATCCTGTTCTTTGGGCTGAACGCTTGTGTCCACTGAGATCCCAAATGTTTCTTTTATTTTTTCTTCCAACTCTTTAACTGTATGTGGCATTCCAAGAAGACAAAATTTCTTTATTTCATGGTCCAGGATGACTCGAAATTGCCTCCACTTTGATGATGTTGCCTTAAAAAGATGACAAAACAACATATTATTTTTACATTCAGTCAGGCATTGTTTAGCAAGCAAACTGCCTCAGAGAAAGACTGACTGATAATAAGAAACTGCTTAATTTAGTGATTTTTACTGTTTGTTGTGGGGAGAAGGAGACAGAAAGATGATCATATCTGCCTTCTATTGGTGATTGGTATAAAACGTGTTCAGGAATGTAATTATATGGAGCCCACACTATTGTTTGCAATTTTGCCTATGTTTTATTTACCTGGGAATAGTTATAGCTGTAATTGTATTTATTCTGAAGTTTTTCTTACCTGGATGTGAAGCTTGAAGACCCCAGGTAACAAAAGTGTTTTGGTATCTAAAGACCACACTGTTAATTATTTGACTGTAAATTTACAATAAATTGCAGGTTAATAATTGCATGACTTTCACAGTAAGTTACTGTAACATTTTTACAGTAAATTATTGTGAAATGACAGCTGTATACTGTGACTTCACAGTAATTATGACATCGCATTACTGTGATTTAGCGGTAAGCTGCTGTAGAATTAATGTATTTAACTGTGAAATTACAGTTGGTGTCTATGTATTACTGTAATTTAACAGTAAGCAGCTGTAGAATTCATGTATTTAACTGTGAAATTAGTCTATCTATTACTGTAATTTAGCAGTAAGCAGCTGTAGAATTATTGTACATAACTGTGAATGTCTATCTATTACTGTGATTTAGCATAAATGAAGGACCAAACAAAACTGATAAAAACAGTGACATAACTTTTATTTTTTAGAAGTAAAATACAATTTAATTACATGAATAAAACACTGGGCAACAGGGATTGACACTGGGTAACAGGAACGTGTGTCAAAAGAGAAAGGAGGAGACAGAGAAGAGAGAGTGAGGGAGAGAGATGTAAGAAAAGACAAAAAGGTGGGAATAGAGAGGGTCGCAGGTGTCTCGCTCCTTCCATCGCAGCTGGCACCTGCATAGTGTGGGTTCTATCCACTATATACAAAAGATAAGAAAGACAAAAAGTTTAAGTTACTCTGTGGTGGACTGACTCCCTGTAAGTATGGTGCTCGCATTGTAACACTAATCCTAAAATGTCTACAATTTAAGTAATTTCAACTATTTAAAAAAAATTATGTGAATAGTACTCTTAATTAATATTAAATCAACAAACCAGGACTCTTATCACTCCTGTTACTTTTACCCAGTCCTATTATTTTTCACGTGAGTAACAGGACTGAAAGTAACATGATTGAGGTTAAAAGGTTAGTTCACCCAAAAATGAAAATTCTGTCAGTAATTACAGAGCACAAATTAAGATATTTTTGATGAAATCTGAGAGCTGGATCACTCCTCCATCGGCTTCTAAGGGTTTGAAACTTGCTGGCCCAGAAAAATGTATTAAAGATATCTTTAATATAGTCCAAGTGACTCCAGTAGCTCAATCTTAAGTTTATAAAGCGACGAGAATACTTTGTGCGTAAAAAAAAAAAAAAAAAAAAAAAAAAAAAAAAACTTTATTCCACAATTCATTTCCTTCTCTGTGGGCCTTGAGTTTTTTCTTGTAGTATAACAGCGTAGCGCTTCTGTGTTATACGTCACACGTATGCTCACTATTGGCCGACGCTGGTCATGTGTGTGATGCATGTGACATATTACACAGAAGCGCTACGCTGTTATACTACATGAATTCACCCGAGGCCCAGAGAGAAGGAAAAAAAATAGTGGAATAAAGTCATTATTTTTGGGGGGGTTTTGCGCACAAAAAGTATTCTCGTTGCTTGGTAAACGTAAGATTGAGCCACTGTAGTCACTTGGACTATATTAATGATGTCTTTAATACATTTTCTGGGCCAGCAAGTTTCAATCCCTTAGAAGCCTATGGAGGAGTGAGACAGCTCTCAGATTTAATCAAAAATATTTTAATTTGTGTTCCGAAGATGAACGAAGGTCTTACGGGGTTGGAACAACATGAGGGTGAGTAATTACTGACAGAATTTTCATTTTTGGGTGAACTAACCCTTTAAGTAAAAATTGCATGCTAAATTGCATAGTAATTCAACACAGTAGCAAGTAATGTAAATTTACACTTAAAAATATTGTAAAGTACTGTAAATTTGACGTTTTTTAGACGTCAAGGCATGTTAAATTCAAATAAACGTAAAAACAATTAATTTTACACATTTATTTTGCAGTCTATCTAAACTCTACATTGAATCAGGAGACACTATAGAACACATTAAAGGGATAGTTCACCCCAAAAATCTTTGGAACACAAATTAAGATATTTTAAGAAATCCGAGAGCTTTCTGTATCCTCCATGGACAGCAATTATTTTACTTTCAAGGCCAGGAAAGATTGTTAAAATAGTCCATATGTATACAGTGGTTAAACCTTAATGTTATGAAGTGACGAGAATACTTTTACTGCGCAGAAACAAAACAACACAAAATAGAATACCGACTTGATTCAACAATTTTTTTCCTTTCTGTGCCAGTATCCGATGCGTTTCACGTGATGTGTTCTCGATCATGCATGTGATTGCATTGCGCACAAAAAGTATTCTCGTCGCATCATAACATTGAGGTTGAACCACTGTAGTCATTATTATTTTAACGATGGTTTTACTACCTTTCTCGGACTTGAAAATGGTTATAACATAGTAGTCTATAGGTGGGATCAGAAAGCTCTCAGATTGCTTAAAATTTTCTTAATTTGTGTAGAACAAAATTCTTGTGTTTGGAACATCATGAGGGGATGTAATTAATGACAGATTTTTCAATTTTGGGTGAACTAACCCTTTAATAGCTTCAGTAAACTTCTTACTGCATAACTACATCTAGCTTAAAGGAACACGCCGACTTTTTGGGACTTTAGCTTATTCACCGTATCCCCCAGAGTTAGATAAGTCCATACATACCCTTCTCATCTCCTTGAGTGCCTCTGTTTGACGCACCCACCGCTAGCCTAGCTTAGCACAAAGACTGGAGGTAAACAGCTCCAGCTAGCATACTGCTCTCAATAAGTGACAAAATAACGCCAACATTTTCCTATTTACATGTTGTGATTTGTATAGTCACAGTGTGTACAAATAACAAGGTCATATGAGACAACCATCTTCTAACTGTATACATACTGGGAACTATATTCTCAGAAGGCGAAGCACTGCTACTTCCCCAAGTATATTCTGAGAATATAGTTCCCAGTATGTATACGGTTAGAAGATGGTTAGAGTCACTGTAACTATACAAATCACAACATGTAAATAGGAAAATGTTGGCGTTATTTTGTCACTTATTGGGAGCAGTATGCTAGCTGGAGCCGTTTACCTCCAGTCTTTGTGCTAAGCTAGGCTAGCGGTGGGTGCCTCAGACAGATTTACGGCAAGCACGGAGATGAGAAGGGTATGTATAGACTTATCGAACTCTGGGGGATACGGGGAATAAGATAAAGTCACAAAAAGTCAGCGTGTTCCTTTAACACAGATACTGTGTTTCATTAGTCCGTTCTTAAATTGGAACACAGCTTACATTAGATTGACATCCATTCGAAGTCAATGAGCTTCCTGATAAGAGTGCAGACTTGCTGGTTCATGTGACCTCTCTGCCTCTTAGATTTTGTGCCTGTCTCTGGGTTGATGCCCAAGAAGCACCTACAAACAAAAAGACAGAAGAAACCTGTTAGTTTAATTCAAGTGTGATGAAAAAGGTGTCAGTTCCCAGTCATCACCTTCAGTGGGTCACTGCTTTTGCAGTACAGAGTCAAACTAAAGTTAGCTCAGTTTAAACAAAGGTGTAATTCAGGTGTAAGTACTGTAATTCAGAAAAAAAAATGCATGGAACTGAACTGAAAAACATTTCCATCACAAACACAGTCAAGAATAGACCTTCACCAAAGTAGAGGTGTGTGATTTACCTAGGCAAAGCATTCGCACACAACAATTTACATAATTTACATGTTCCGTTTGCAGAGGATGGAGTAAGAGCCTGTTGCCTCTCCATCTCCCTATGGCTGTTTCTACTTGTACTCTTCCTCCTAGAATTATTACCCGTTCACAGATGATATGATAAACATTTCATTTCTTATATCTTTTTCACAATAAAGCACCCAGTTTTCTAGTTGTTTCTGACTTTTTTTAAGCTTTGTCTCTGGTCTAATCTGGTCTGGTCTCCAGCACAGAAACACAAATTAAGGCCCCGTCCACACTACTGCGTTTTCGTTTAGAAACGGAGAATTAAAACGAATACGATCTCCGTCCACACCAGCGTTTTAGCTGCGTATTAGAATTGATCTCCGTCCACATTAAAACGACTGAAAACGCGGATCACGTGACCATTCACCAACACTGGGCATACGCGTGCCGTTGTAAACACAACTTCATTGATAAAATTAGGGCTGGGCGATATGACGAAATATATCGTCTGGACGATATAAAATGTCTATCGTTTTATATAAGGCTCTATCGTTTAAGCCACGATAAGGCGTTTTACGGCAGAATTTTACGTCAAGATGCACCTCACGGCATGCCCATGCACACAGCAATACATAAACAAACATGGAGGAAGACAGTAGTAGACGCGGTTCAGACCAGGGTAATTCACCCTTCGCAGGGAGCTTGATTGACAGGCGATCTAACCAATCATAATCAGCCATCCGCCATTTTGTCCGACAAAGCAGTGAGGAGAGATCATAGACAGTATATAAACGGAGAGATAGCAGATTAACATGGGAGGATTTGAAATTGAAAAACGGAATGTACTGACGCCTTTACGTGGTTTAAAACAACATTCCTTCTTATTCCATGTTATGTTCATTCATGTTTATTTGATGCTATAAATGAACTAGAAGGAAGAGATGATCAGTTCACGAGCAGCTTTAACTGATGCTGTACAGTGATCTGTCAGACACATTTAAGAGCCACAAAACGGTATGTATCGTTTAAATTTATAAAAAAAATACCAAATTCGAAAGGTGAGACTTTGTTTAATATGTTTAATATCAAAAGTAACTGAAAAGTAACCTGCTCTGTCCTGTCTGTCAGCGTGTTGTCAGTCTCCTCTCTGCTCCGCGATGTATTTTTCACTGCGTGAGAACATGGTGTGTGCGTGAGAGCAGCGTAGCTTGTCGGACATAGCGACAGTAACTAAGGGGGGCGGGTCTTCGCGAAGGGCAACCAACCCAAACCGAGGAGCTTGTACTTAAAAGAGGGGCGACTTCTGTCGCATCTCGCATGCATGGATGTGGTTTGGATATAAGAAGACCGACGTGGACCAGACAACAGTTGTTTGTAAAGTTTGCCGGCTCCCAGTGCCAACAACGGACTCCAACAATACTAATTTATTTTATCACCTGCGCAAGAACCACGAAAAATAATACAGAGAAAGTCAACGAGCAAAAGCAGCGTTGAGTGGTGACGTAAGCGCTCGAAACAAACTCCAGACACAGACGCTGCAATAAATAAACAAATAAATAAAATAAATATTTAGTCCCTACTACCTTTTATTTGTTTTGTATATCATTTCAAACTGCATTTCCAGATTACAATTTTATATTGACTATTCATGAACTGAATTAACACAAAAATTGTTATATCGTCATGTATATCGTTTTCGGGATATCAAATGAGCTATATCGGGATATGAAATTTTGGCCATATTGCCCAGCAGATAAAATAAAATTAGATAAAATTATCCCACCATGCGCTGGTTCTTCCCGGGTTAACCCAAAACCGCCGCTCCATGTGCGGTCAGTACCGCCGCTGCACACAGGAATTGTCACAGATCGCTGAAATGATAGCTTGCCTCTGGCGCATGTAGGCAGTTATAGCATTGTAAAATGCAGAATTTACTTGCACAACAGCTGCTAGCAAAGATATACGCCATGACTGACGACACCCAATCATAGAGCCGAGCGTGAGCCTCTACTACGCCATCGTTTCTAAAGTCCTTCGTTTTGACCCGTCCACACTAAAACGCCCTCCGGAGATTCAAAACGAAAAACGGGTCGGCAGCGTTTCTAAACTTCTCCATTTTGGGTCTCCGTTTTTGCCGTTTTAGTGTGGACGGGAGGTGCAAACGTAGCAAAAGGTCTCCGTTTTTAAACGAAAACGCACTAGTGTGGACGGGGCCTAAGTCTGCAACACACCACTTGTTTGAGGGGGAGAAAGGGGGGTCATCACCGTTTGGCTGCTGTGGTCCTGAGCGGATTGCAAAACACAATACATCCAAACATTCCTTGTTTAACCCAACAAATAAAAAGCAAGCCCTCAAGTACAATATTACTGTAGATATTACCTTTGGATAAATTCCAGAGTACAAGCAGCATCTTCAGCATACTTCAAGTTAAAATTGTAGTAGCTGGAAAAAATAGCAGCCAGACCAGTTGTAAAGTCAAGGTGAGGTCCCATGACCACTTGACCCTCCAACGACAGCATCCATGCCCTTGGTTTCATTATGTCACCTGAAACAAAACCAGATACACTCATCATGGACAACTGTTCAGTAAAGGAATACATTTTTTTTATTTATTTTTAATTAAGAGTAAAAATAGTTGTGGCATATTCTAACTACTGTGTGTTACATTTCTTTAAAAGAAAATGTCAATACATTCCATATGTTGAACAGTAAATAAGTAAATAAAGTTTCAGGTGTACAGTATAATTCACACCACCACATACCTTATCACTTAAAAGTTTCTTTTGGATATTAAAAATCTGTCCTTTTCATAATAGATTATTATTTTTTTTTAAAGCCATGAGAATTGCAATTTACACTTTTTTAAGACCAAGTCGTTCAATTGGGGAGTGATAGCAGATTGTTTATGTTGACTTTTTGTTTACATTTAGATCCTTTAAATGAAATTAATACATGAGCATCATACTCAGAAGACTACTCACTCTCAGGTTATCTTTTTAACAGATTTTTTTGTATATTAAGGGACTATATGGAACTTTGTTTGTGGTGCTCAAAGTGCAAAAATGTTTTTTTGAAAAACTCAACAGCAATGTCTTTTTCCAGAAATCATGACCTGGTTTACTTAAGATAATCCAGACCTTATTGTGAGCAGTTTCATGAAGGAACTATCGGTTGAAAGAAAATAGTTACTACATGAAACTGCTCACAACAAATCTGTGGATGACTTGACAGAATACATTCAAAATGAGGAAGACATCAACATTACCTTGAACAATCAAGCGAGGGGTGCTTGGTAGCATCACAGTCCCTTCTACATCAGTGGCTGTGGCACAAGGCTGCAAAAATAACAGTAGAATAAGATTCAACTGTTAATAATCTGTACCTATAGTAGCTATATTTGTGAACAAATCTTCCCTTGGCCCCCATTGATTTATCTTAGATTAGGCAGTACACATTTGGTAAAGTTTAGAATGTGATCATGACAATGTGACTGGTTTCTTTGGACTGATGAGCGGTTGGCACCTGTATGAATGGTGAAGTGTAGAGTGAATAACTTTTTGTGGTCAGAAAACTAGAAAGATGCAATATAAGTATAGTCCTATTACCATTTACAAAAAACAATAGGCCTAATGCTTATGTTAATGTGAGAGTGAAAATATACTTACATCAACATCAAGCACAATAGCATCCTTGGGCTCTTTGAAGTACGCCATCAGAAGGAGAAGAATGCATGTAGCCTTGTCTGAAGCCTCCGGTTCAAAACAAGCCAAAACATCTTTCACGCCTTGATGACAGTTGACTTCTTGGCAGAACTTCAGAATGGTGTTGAATTTGTTCTCCAGGGCCTCTCGAAACTTCACGAGGATGGAGACATCGGTCAGAAGAGTAAAGTGGGAACATATACCTGAAGATAATGGAGTAGAAGTGCTGCTGAATCTTTGTTGTAGTTATAAACAGGTGCTCTTTGGATGCTTCAGGTACATTGTGTGTGTTGCATGGATGGAATATGGCCTCAAAAACGAGCGAGTGGATTTTTGCCAGTATAGGCTCATTGTTCTCACTCTGCTGTTCAAACAACTTATAACAGTGAATTTTACATAACATGACCCCTTTAACTCATTATTGTAACAAAACAAAAGAAAGATATTGTGGACAATAACCCTGAAGAAAGACCTGTGTTTAGCCGCTTTCCGACCGGAGGAACCTTTTCACAGTTCTTAGAACTATTGGCTAAAGTACCCGGATGTCGGCGTGTTCGCACCGCAGGAACAAGGAACGATTTTAGTTCTAGGAACTCCATTTGTAGGAACTAATTTAGGCCCTACTTCAGAGTAGGGTCTAAACCAGCACTATAGGAACTATCCGTGACGTTAGTGTACGCTGATTGACCGGACGCACGCGGAACACCCTGGGAACACCAGCACCCGCCATTTTTAAAACAGCTAGAATGTAAACACACAGATTATAGCCTATATATTTACTCCATAAACTAACTATACAAACATGAAAAACAGTGATAGATGGGTCTCTAAACCTTTATGCTGAAGAGAAAATCCAACGCAACTTTGAGGGGACCAAACCAAACATGATTAGGCTATGTTTATCTGCCCAGCTAGCAACACTGGACATCAACCACACGGCATAGGCTAATAACCTTTTTTCATATACTGTCTACTTTCTATAACAGTTCTTTCTAATAAGATACTAAACAGTACTGTTAGACAGATTGCTAACTAATAAACACAGAGAATGCGAGCATTGTTTGCTCTGGCGTTCTCAGCGCCGCCAAAATAAAGGTCTGTCGCGCAGTCAAAATAAAAGTCACCGTGCTTGCGTCACTCCCTTACCCCTCCTACCAGTTCCTATGGCCACTTGGCCAGTGCGAACGCAAACAGCAAAACCGAGTTTGGGGGTGAGTAGTTCTTAGAACTGTTTAGAAGTGGACAGTTCCTAAAACTAAGTTCCTATAACTACTTGGTCGGAAAGCGGCTATAGTCGCAACCCGTTACATACATACTGCCTTGTAAAATAAGGGAATTTTTATAGCTTTGGATTGTTTTTGAAAGAGATGTGCATTTTACATTTCGGATGATTGAGACTATACTCCACCCATGCAATGAGCCATGTGCTTCACAAGATGGAATAGGGAAAAAATACCTCTTGGTGAAAAGAGAAAAGGCCATTCCTCTTTTACAACTGCAATGGCTGGCGCAGGTACACTATTAAGATAGCGTCGCTGGATGATATAGGTCTTCTCCATCAGAGGTTCAGCTCTCTCAGCACCACTCATGCCTTCCTCTGAGTAGATGTTGAGGAGATGACTTTTGATGCCATCTAATGATTGCTCAGTTTCGCCAACTGGGACTTCCACAGGACACCACCTTACACAGCCGTACTGATCTACAGGGCCTCTAGTCATGCCTCTGCCTTCATCTGGTACCTGACTGTGCGTCCTCTCTCTGCGTCGTCTCACTAGTGTGTTGTTCCTGGTTTTATATTCCACCCTAGTTTTTATTTGCTGCAGAAAAGAATGACAACCATCTCCAAGCATGTCTCCATTTTTTGCAACGTCAGCAAAACATTTCGGATAGCTCCTTACAATGCTTCGAGCAATGTTGTGACACATTGTTCTGTTTGGGTTAGGCTCATGATCCAACATCTGATCAACCACTGCCCTAACCATATCTTTTCTATCGCTTGGTGATGGTCTTGTATTATTTGTCAGTGCCTTTCGAATAGCTGCTGGCATCCTATCCCAGTTGACCTCGAAGGCTACATGCCATGGTCTGCCAAGTGGCAAGGATGGAGATGAAATGGTGTCTTGAGTGCATGGGAAGTTGGAAGGAGTGTTTAAGGAGCTGGGGACAACGGTTGGAGTGACAGGAACCAGTTCCAGTTGAACTATTGCGAGTCCTACACACAAGAGAACAGATTATTACATAAAGGGAGAGAGAAGGTACACCATCTGTGTTTGATTATCGCTCTGAATCCGATCTGGATGTAGTCTTTGACAAAAAAAATGTATTTTCTTATTTTTGCTCATGTTTTTTTTTTTTTTAAGGTGCCCTAGAATTTGAAATTTAATTTATCTTGGCATAGTTAAATAACAAGAGTTCAGTACATGGACATGACATACAGTGAGTCTCAAACACCATGCATGTGTTGTGGGAGAAATTTGGAGTTATCTGAAGAAAATATTGTGAAAGGCTTATTTGCTGCATGCATTTTCGTGTTGAATAGCCGCAGATGTGTAACTTCATCGCCGAGGAAGCACGCAGATAACTGTGGTAAGAAAGCAGTTCTATCGAACAGTATTTTTCAAATGTAACACTGTTCAGTACAGGATGTGTGGTGTGCAGGCGTGTTTGAACCCAAAATGGTCAGATGTAGGTTATACGAAATTGCGTGGCAGATATAGTGTTGTAGCCGTGTCAGTTCGATTGGTAAAATGTGATAAGGCTACTCAGTTTTATGGTAACGTTAGCAATGTTCTTCAAGTACCAGCCTTATGACAGCTTCGGCTGAACTTGTCCTTGTGTTAATTGTCGTGTAATAACTTCTGTATGACCTGTCAATAAAAATTTTTGTAATTGTGTCTATAATGTGATTGGCTAAACTTATTTTATTTCGGTTGCGGGTCGAGTGTCGGTTCTATTTTAAGCGTGTCGGGTGCGGATTTTAATTAGTGCAGCTGTTGGAAAACGGGTCGGATGCCGTTTGAAGCTCTGCGGGTACGAATTTACAAAATCATAATAAAAAATTAAAAAAAAACGTTTGGCCAAGAAATGGTTTACTTTGGGCAGATTTCTAACCCAACTGACCGACCGAGTAGATGCTATATTCATGCTATATTTACACTTATGTAATGCTGCCTTTCTTCAAAAATGTTTTTTTTTTCTTAATTTTATGCATTATATGCATTAGTTTTAACTTTATTTTTATTCTATTCAATTTTATTTAACTTTAGATTATTCAACTTTTCAATGGGAAAGTATCAAAAATATAGTTACCTTTAAAGCCATTCAGTAACTTTCGACACTGAATAGGTCGAAGGTATTTCTCTATGTCTTTTTCTTGAACCAAAGCAAGGTCTTCCTTGCTTTCCACACCAAGCTCTTGCAACCCATACAGCAGTGAAGTCAGAGTTTCTTCAGAGAGACCAGGTATGAATGACAGCACCACTTCTTTCATCATTACTTCATCCATTTTCTGAAAAAAGAGTTTGAGCAGACATACAAACAATTCCATTTGTCAAATTACTATGGTTATATACACAATGTTTGAGCTTTATTATTGCAACAGACTGTACCTAAAAGAGTGGAACTATATATAACTCATCATTATATATAACTCAGTCATTCCTGACCAAACTAAAAGTTTCCAAGAGTTTACTGCACTTTTCAGTCACACTGTCCATTTTCCATGTTGATTAGAAACAAATTATGTTTCCTCACACTTTAATGTTACATGTTACATATCTGTTGTTTGTATGTCTGCTCAAACTTAGCGGCCACTGATTTAATAACAAATGATCATTGCGACAGAAGCGGATCAATCAAAACTAACTTTAGACGGAAAATAACTTAACACTGCTATAAAGCCAAAACAATCTCTGTAACCTTAAATTATACACTTATCTCTGTAAAGCTGCTTTGAAACAATCTACATTGTTAAAAGCGCTATATAAGGAAAAAAATAATAAAATGTACAAGTTGTCCAACATTTCAACAACAGATATCTTTCCACTATATACTAACTATATACACTGCTATACACTATAAACTAACTATATACACTACTATACACTATATACTAACTTGGGGAATACAATCAAACTATTTACACCTATTTAGAAAAACACATTTAGTAAGCAAAACATTGTCTAAAGTAATTGACAAAAGGAATGTATGAATTGAATCTGGATGTAATGAACTAGGATATTTAAGAAACCATTAACAGTTTAGACAAATATACTATTGAAATAGTTTAATAGTTTATCTAATACAGGCAGGGATGGCATCATTTTCTTTTTTTCTTCAGCATTTTTTTTTTATCACACCTAAAAACCACCAGCTCTGGGCATATAAATTTTAACCGTGTGATGAATTATAAAAGAATGACTTTAAGCTTAAACAAGCTTAAAATATGAACAGTTTTACAATCAGTTTTTTTTTTTTTTTTGTTAATCACTGTGATGAGAACATGTACTACAGAACATATGGTAGTAAAGCAGAACCTGTGCCATAGCTTAAAAAAATGTTATTAAAAGGAACACCCAATAAGTTTACTTCTTGTGTGTGCATTTCTACCTGCTTGCTCCACTCGTCACATCAATTCCGGCTACCTCTGACAAGTGCTAGTTCAAACTGCCTCTGGAAAAGAATGGTGGAGAGCAATTAGTGATATATCATATACTTTATATGATGGAAGAGGATAATAGTCAAGCAAATCCTTTTGCTCGATGCAAACATAATCCTCTTGGGCTGCTCCTAATTCACAATAGACACCCATGTCGCTCAGCTTCACAAAAGTATGTTTCTGAGTCACAAACTGCACAGACTCATTAAGAGCAATGATAAGATTAATCTTTCCCACAGAAAGTTCTCTATCAGTACTCTCAAGCAAAACACACATCCCCTTTCGGTATACTGTGCCTTTCACTGTGACTTCATTGCAAGCTACTGCAGACTGTGACTCAAAATTTTGACCAGCTACTGAAGCCCTGATCCTGTCATTGTAATCACTCACATAAAACTCTGTACCCTTATCAACATGCACATCTGAAGGAAAGAGTCTGCCTGCACTCAGGTAGGCTTGCAATAGTTGGTGTCTTTCTGCAAGAGTTTTGCAAAGATTCTTAAAGTTGTGCAATTTCCTAGCACACTGCTTGAAGAAGGTGTGTTTGCTCTCGAACCGTAACGTCCACAGGCGTATAAGTGGGCCAAAGTGAAGAATCAGCTCTGGGTAATGGCACAGATAGTGATGCTTGGGTTTTAATGGACTGGCAGGGAAAAGCCTTTGACGACTGAAGATATATTCTTCAATAAGGACTTTAAGATATGCCACTTGGCCTGTTGTAATGGTTGGTGCACAAACAAGCTCCACAATCTCTCTCAGCTGCAGAATGAGTTGCCATACTTCATTTTCAGAAGGATCTTTAATTCTGTCACCCACAAAAAGAGGTAGCAACCTCAGAAAGCACCAGTTTTGAACTGCATGTCCACTTAAGCGTTCACTACCAGGAGACATGTCTGCTGGTTTGCTGCTGGCATCATTTCCTTGATATTTGAATTGATTTTTACATCTGTTTAATTGTAAGTAGGTAAAGTGCTTCTCCTGAACCAAGTGACCAACAAACAAGGCAAGGTCATAAGACACAATACCCTCAAACAAGTCATGCCCCAGACATGGCGGGAGCCCTGGCTGGCAAACATGAAAATAATTAAGCTGGTTAAAAGGAGAGTCCATCTTGATGCCGCATACTGTAGCAGTAGCACTGGTGTCTAAACCTTGCAAATGACTTTGATAGGATTGTGCAGTTCTTGAAGTCCCACACGTGTATGGTTCATTCATGAATGCATTTCTGTCAATCTCACAGTAGCGGCAGAAATGGCTTGCCCGACTGAAGTTTTCGACAAATCCCCCAATGCAATGTGATCCCAGGTTGTCTCCTGAAATGGCGAGTAAAGCTCCTTTTACTACTCTGCCATCATTTGTCAAAATACCTTCTTCCTCTAGAAGTTTGAGGTCAGTGATCAATGGTTCAAAAACTTTGTTCATGCCAAAGTATTTAAAATCTTTCTCCCTACATAGGAGGACAAGTTGCATTTGATCTATTGTGGATCTATTGTGAGGCAAAATGTCAGTCAGGGTCATGTAAACAGCTAAAACCTTGTGTTTTTTTTTCCCTGAACCAAGTGGATTCACAACCTCAAAAGCATCTTGATATAGGATCACACCAACAGAGGAAGGCTCTGTTTTCAACAGCTGATTGCCCTTAAATCCCTCTCCATCTCTCACATCCTGAATTATATTTTCAGTAGCTGGTTGCAAATGTGTGGCGACATATTGTTCTCTTACAGATTCACTTTTGAACAGTGTAGCTAACGTCTCATGGATGGGAATATACTGGGAAAAGCACTCGTTACCATTTTCATCACTGCCCAAAAGAAAAGGCACAGGCTCAACATAGTTGAAACTGGTTTTAAAAAAACC
This sequence comes from Megalobrama amblycephala, assembly GCF_018812025.1. Lineage (NCBI taxonomy): Eukaryota > Metazoa > Chordata > Actinopteri > Cypriniformes > Xenocyprididae > Megalobrama > Megalobrama amblycephala. The sequence goes on from NC_063047.1 coordinate 4,276,615, forward strand.
CTTCCTTTTTTGGTCTGTACTCAAAATGTCCCTGTTACACATCTTAAGAAGATCTTCCCTGTTCATTTCATCAATGATGTTGCTTATAGTGTCCTCTTGGATTCCAATTTCTTTCAGTTTCTTAGTTAAGATCATAAGGGAATGTGATAAGCCAATTTCATGGGCATTTTGAAAGTCCTCAATGATTGTCTGTATGGTACTGGCTGGTAGCAATAACTTTCCTTGTAATTTAAGATACAGAAGGGCAAGGTTTTGCAAATAGAGAGTTTCATCTACAGCAAATGGCCCCTCTGGCTCATTATCATCCACAACAGAAGTATCAGAACATGGCTGACTATGCAGACTACTAGGCTCAGCAGGATCGGACACATCTAACAAGGTGTGATCTAGGTTTTTGTGTTTCCTTGAAAAATGTGAGGCTAAAGTGGATGCAACTGTAAAGCTGCAATCACAACCTCTGACTGGGCATTTGATTTCTAATCCTTCATGTATGTGTGACTTCAAATGCTTGATGAGGGAGCTTACGGTGTCACATGCAACTGTACAAAACGGAGCAACACATTTTAAGGGAGTCTCAAATTGCTTGCAAGGTCGCACAGATGATCCAAGCCCTTTATGCTCTCTATACATATGAGTTGTCAAAATATTTGCTTTGTGATACATCCTAGAGCATTCAGGCACACCGCAATTGTACTTAAAGTTAGGAGCATTGCTATGCAGCTTTGAGTGCTGAATAAACTCACTAACAGTCTCAGACACATGCTCACATAAACTGAATTTACAGTTGAACATTGTGTTCTTCAGTTGAGAAAAACTAAATACAGGGCTTTTTTAAACTAGCAATTTTGGATGTAGCTAGCAGATTGCCCTTATAACACCAACATACTGTATTTGGATCACCCACACCTAAATTACTAAAGACTACTGAACCACATAAAAAGTAATGAACAATATATACACATTAGTTAAAGATAAATGTGAAAATATAGAATCTATTAAGGACTACTCGGGTTTTTAACTTTAAAATGAACAGTGTGTAGTGTAGCTAGAAAGCTACATCACCACCCTGTAGGCTACTGGAAACTAAACTATACGGTTTGTATTTAAGTTGAATATACAAACACCATTACCAGATGACGATTAAAAGACAATAATTACAAACGTATATCCTACAGATACAAATCACTGCAATTACTTTGGACTGTCTAGTTATAACCAACATTAATGTACTGGCAAAACACAGATAAGTGCACATTGGTCTAACAGCGGGAAAACTGCCGCGCAAAACATTTATTTTGGCAGTGGAAAATTCCAGAGACAAGATAAAAAAAAAATAAAAAAAAATACATGGACATGCGCACTTCATTTTTCTGTTGACCAGAAAGACAACGGTTGCTCCGTTTCACACACACAGCAGGGAAGAAAATTATAAAGTTACTAATTTTAGATGAATTTAATCCACCTTTGCCCAAATCCACAAACACCATAATTTATCTAGTTGATAATAACTGTCATAATACCCACATTAAGGCCACATCTTACCTTATAACTTTATGTATCGTCGGTCAATGTAGAAGCTGTGGTAAAAGAGAGAACGCTGTTAGAGTAACTAATATAAGCTTTAAGTAAAGCTAAAGTTAAATGTTCGACGGTGTATCTAATCAGACATCTCACAGTTAACTTAATACGGTATAATTAACACTACAACCAACGTCTTTTCATTCAAATTTGCGCGCTTAAACGTCGACGCGAGTCTGCTCCAGCTAAGTTACAAAAACATGACAACAGAACCTACAACTAACGCTAATTTGGTTCATACTTTTAAATTACATGCACTATCATATAAAAAACATCAAATTGATAAAGTTTGACATTTAAACACTTACCGCTGTCTGAATCCACCGAATGGGACCACGTAGATCAGAGAGCTCTGATGACGCTCTGATGACGCTGCCGCAGTTGCCACTCAAAAAAGTCAAAAAAGACGGCATTCACAGTAGTTTCTTGTAAAAGCCCCGCGCCTGCATTATTTTCACAGTAAAAGTCTAAATACGGTATTATATTGTGAATTATCACAGTTAAAGCCTGTGAAGTGGTAATAATGTAATTAACTGTGAAATATTACAGTTATATCTTGTGAAATCCTGGAAAAATTTTACAGTGCAGGAAAATGCATGTTAGAATAAGGTTAAGGTAAATGTAACTTATTTAAGTAGGTTAGAAATAGTTTTAGGGTTTTTATTCCAACCAAAAATCTGTCATTAATTGATTATGCAGCATTAAAAAAAAACATGGATCAAATATCTAAAATCAGGCGATTTATATCTGCAGCTGATAACGCGAGTACCCCACGACAGCGGCATCCCCCACCGGAGAACAATAATAATAATAATTTGTTACATTTATATAGCACTTTTCGGGGTACTCATTGTACTGATAGGATGTTATGGATGTGTAATGTGCGCATGCGAAGTATGCGCCGGAAGTGAGAGTTTTAGTAAAGTCATATGTTACACGCACGCTGTCTCCTGTCCGTTCCTAAACAATAATATAACATGGTGTCAGAAGTGGACTTACCTCGTGTTCCAAGCGATGACAACTATCCGCACCAGATCGGCGAGATTAAGAGTTTGTAAGTGAAGTTTCGAGGAAATAATCCAGATCTCACATCGACACCTGCAGCTACGTCACGGACACGGAGTGTGAGTGAGCACTGGGACAGCAAAGAAAGCAACGGAAAAAGTGACGACACAAGACGATTCAACAGAAAACGGCACCGAGGTGAACATTTAACATGGATACACTCTTTTCCATAAGCCCGCCTGAACACTTCGACTTAAGTGATTTTGGCAACTGGCCAAATTGGATTAGACGGTACGAGAGATTCCGTGTGGCGGCGGGGATCGGTGAAAGAAGCCAAGAATATCAAATAAATTCACTTATCTTCACAATGGGAGATAAAGCTGATGATATCTTGTGCACACTAGCTCTGTCTGAAGAAGACAGGAAGAAATATGATAGAGTTAAAGAAGCATTTGAGAAACACTTCGTATGTCAGCACTACGTTATTTATGAAAGAGCTAAATTCAACAAGAGATGCCAAGAACCGGGAGAGTCAGCTGAAACGTTCATTACTGCAGTTCATAAACTAGCAGAAAACTGCCAGTATGGTGTCCTTAAAGAGGAAATGATAAGAGATAGGCTGGTAGTTGGAATAAGAGATCATGCACTGTCAGAGAGGTTACAGTTAGATCCTGAACTCACACTCAACAAAGCAGTCACAAAGATAAGACAAAATGAAGAAATAAAAAAGCAGCAGACGATTTTAAAACAAACAAGCGGTGACTCAAACATGGATATGCTAAAATGGAAAGTTAAACCAAAATATGCACAAAAAGGACCACAAAGGCGACCAGACGGGGCAAAATATAACGAAGCCAACAAGGGATGCGGCAGATGTGGTAAGCCACAAGCACACTCACTGAACAGCTGTCCAGCAAGGGATGCAGAGTGTAGGAAGTGCAAGAAAAAAGGGCACTTTGCAGCAGTCTGCAAAACAAAGAATAGGCTGGATGAAATATATCATCGTGAAGAGACAGATGGCATAGAGACTGTGTTCCTGGGAGTTGTTACGTCTGAGAATTCAACTGATGTTTGGCAAAAGTCCATTGCAGTGAACAGCGAACAGATTCTTTTTAAACTTGACACAGGAGCAGCAGTGACAGCCATACCAGATAGCATGTACTCGGAGAGGAAACATGGTGCTCTCAGCCTGGCGAGAAAAAAGCTGTGTGGTCCAAGCAACATGTCAATACAGGTGAGAGGGCTGTTTGAAGCACTACTTAGTCACAAAGAAAAAGTGATAAAACACCCAGTGTTTGTGATACCAAAACTGGTGTCCCCTCTCCTTGGACTACCTGCTATAAAAGAGCTGAACTTTATTCACACCGTAGATGCTATTCAAACATCTGACACTGACTATAAAAAGCTGTTCCCAAAAGTCTTCACAGGACTTGGAAAACTTCAAGGAGTCTACAAAATTAAGCTCAAAGAGTCTTCCACTCCATTTGCTCTGTCGGTCCCTCGTCAAGTGCCGTTGCCGATGATGAACAGAGTCAAAGAAAGTAGCTGAAAAGGATGGAAGATCTTGGTGTAATAGCTCCCATTGAAGAAGCAACTGAGATGTGTTCAGGTATGGTGATAATGCCGAAACCAAATGGCAAGATCCGAATCTGTGTGGATTTAACACGCCTGAACAAAGATGTCTGTAGAAAGAGACACATTCTTCCTGCAGTTGATGAGACACTGGCAAAATTGTCAGGTGCTACAGTGTTCTCTAAGTTGGATGCTTCTGCTGGATTCTGGCAGATTCCTCTGCATAAAGACTCGGTACTTCTCACTACCTTCATTACGCCTTATGGAAGATACTGCTTTCACCGCCTTCCATTTGGCATATCCTCTGCACCAGAACACTTTCAAAAACGGTTAACACAGATGCTCGAGGGCCTGGAGGGCACGTTGTGCCACGCAGATGACATTCTAGTGTTTGGTTCTACACACAAAGAACATGACGCAAGACTTCTCAAGGTATTGAACCGGCTGGAAGAGAATGGTCTGACACTGAATGAAAAATGTGAATTTGCAGTGCCTCAAGTTAGGTTCTTGGAACTCATCATCAGTGCAGAGGGCCTACGAGCTTACCCAGACAAAATAAAAGCCATAAAACAGATGCCAGAGCCTAAATGTGTAGCCGATATCAAAAGATTCCTCTGCATGGTGAATTACATCGGAAAATTCTCTCCCAACACTGCAGAGTTGACGGGACCCATCAGAGACCTTCTTAAAGCCGAAAATGACTGGACATGGGGGACACAACAACAGCAAGCTTTTGAAAAAGTGAAACAAGAGCTCAGTTCTCCAGCAGTTTTAGCACAGTATTGTCCAGATCGACAGACAAGAGTCTCAGCGGATGCTTCTTTCTTTGGATTAGGCGGAGTACTATCCCAGTTGCAGCCTGCAGGGGAATGGAGACCTGTTGCGTTCATTTCAAGGAGCATGACACCTATGGAGAAAAGATACGCACAAATTGAGAAGGAGGCACTGGCAATCACTTGGGCCTGTGAAAGATTTCAAACCTACCTTCTTAGGCTGGATTTTGTGGTCAGGACTGATCACAAGCCATTGGTCAGTCTACTAGGCTCGAGACTGCTGGATGAACTACCTCCGCGTATACTGAGATTTCGTCTATGTCTTCTGCGGTTCTCCTTCAAGATCATGCACGTTGCTGGAAAAAATCTGATCACGGCGGACACGCTCTCCAGAGCTCCACTCAAAGAAAGACCATCTGAAGCAGACCTAAAAAGAGAAGAATAGGTTAAAGTGTGTGTTGATCATGTCATTCAACAATTGCCAGCTACACCAACTAAGCTTGCTCAAATTTATTTTCTTTAGAATGCTCAGGAAGAGGACGAAGTGTGCAGACAGCTAAGTTCTCTTGTACACACAGGATGGGAGGAGAAAAAGACTGTTCCACCGCATTTAGCACAATTATGGCAATACAGACACAATCTGCTCATTGCAGAAGGCTTGCTGATGAAAGGAAATAGGCTTGTGATACCTGTCAGTTTGCAGAAAGATGTCCTAGAGAAGGTGCATCAGGGACATCAAGGCATCACTAAGTGCTTGGCACGTGCACAAATGTCTGTATGGTGGCCAGGTATAACAAGGCAAATCAAAGACAAAGTGAGTCAATGTGAAACGTGTGTCAAAAACAGCTACAGTCACCCAGAGCCCCTGTTGACCACTCCCTTACCTTCAAGACCATGGCAGAGAGTGGCAGCAGATCTTTTCCACTGGAACAAAGGTAATTACATCCTGTTGATTGACTACTATTCACGCTACATAGAAGTTGCTTCACTCACTTTGACAACAACGAAACAAATGATGGAGAAACTCAAAGCTATGTTCACCTGTCACGGAGTCCCAGAGATTCTGGTCACAGACAATGGCCCACAATTTGCAGCATCAGACTTTGCTGACTTCGCAAAAGACTATAATTTCCATCATGTGACCAGCAGCCCGCATTATCCTCAAAGCAATGGGTAAGCGGAAAGAGTAGTGAGAACTGTTAAGACACTACTGAGGAAAGGCGAGGATCCTCACAAAGCACTTATGGCTTACAGAGCCATGCCATTAGCGTCAGGAGCCTCACCTGCTCAACTTTTGATGGGAAGGAACATCAGAACCACTCTCCCAGTGAGTCCATCCACACTGAAACCAGCGTGGCCAAACCTCAACACTTTCAAAAGAAAAAAAAAAAAGAGTTGAAGCTAAAACAGAAGATGTGGTACAACAAACGCCACAGAGCACAAATAAAACCTGTTCTACAGACGGGACAATCAGTCTGGATCAAGAATGTACCAAATCCAGGCAGAGTCAGAAGTCCTGCTGATACTCCACGTTCCTACATAGTAGAAGGGCAGACTGGTAATCTGAGAAGACATCGTTCCCACCTGAGAGCAGTTCCTTCACAGCCAAGAGAGATTCAGGACTGTGTTAGAAGCAGAGTGGGCAGGTTGATCAGACCGCCGTTAAGACCTTTAGAGCAGTGACTTGTTGCTCTCCATTATCATTTTTTCTCCCCTGCTTCTGTTGAAAATAGTAATAATTCAATAATATTTGTTTTTGTGTTTTTCCCACAGAGACTGAATTTTTGGTCCCACTTTATATTAAGTGGCCTTAACTACTAAGTACTTACATCAAAAAATAAGTACAATGTACTTATTGGGTTCATATTGAATTGCAAAACACTTTTGCTGCTATTGAGGTGGAATACGGGTAAGGTTAGGGAAAGCTTTGGTGGTATGGGTAGGTTTAAGGGTAGGGGTAAGGTGTAAGGGATGGGTCAACAGTGTAATTATAAATGTAATTACAGAAATTAATTACAGATGTAATTACATGCAGGTGTTTTTAAGATATAAGTACAATGTAAAAACATGTATGTACACAATAAGTGCATTGTATCAAATGATTAATTTAAATGTAAGTACATAGTAGTTAAGGCCACTTAATATAAAATGGGTCAGAATTTTTTTTTTCTGAAAAAAAAAGAAGGGAGAAGAATGGACTGAATGAGAATTTAATAGGCAATGCTATGTTGTGTTCATGCATTGGTTTCTGGGAGTTTTTTAGCTAAAATGGGGAAATGTACTGATAGGATGTTATGGATGTGTAATGTGCGCATGCAGGGTATGCGCCAGTCATATGTTACACGCACGCTGTCTCCTGTCCATTCCTAAACGATAATATAACACTCAAAGCGCTTTACATATAGTAGGGGGAATCTCCTCAATCACCACCAATGTGCAGCATCCACCTGGACAATGCGACGGCACCCATATTGTACCAGAACGCCCACCACACACCAGCTTATTGGTGGAGAAGAGAGAGAGTGATGAAGCCAATCAGTATACAGTATACAGTAACAGAACGTGTTGTTAATATGAAATTAAATAAGTGCTGTAGTCATGCCTACTATGTGTTTTAAGGCTACTTTGGCTTTAATTTTATCAATAATATCACTTTTAATCGTTAGTTAGCGTTAACTTAAACTAATATTTGACAAACGGTAAGGTAAAAGTAGAAAAAAAAACTAACAAAAAAAAAACACGTTAACATTAGTACTACACTAGTTTAAGTTAACGCTAACTAACGATTAAAAGTGATATTGTTGGTAAATTAAAGCCAAAGTAGCCTTAAAACACATAGTAGGCATGACTACTACAGCACTTATTTAATTTCATATGACTATGCAGAGTTATTTTTTATTTGGTTATTCAATTTCTGTGGTATTTTTACTTACTACTATTAGACCTACCTGAAAAAATATTTAGCATTGTTTTATTTGTATTGTTAAATATTTTTTTTACCGTGGTATCAACTTTGGTATCGAGTATTGTGCACTTTTGGTGGTATCTGTACTGACTACTAGATTTTTGGTATCGTGACATCCCTATTTGTTACTAAAAGAATTTTTTAGTATGTTTTAATAAAGCTAAAATGTTTTAAAAAGCTATAAAAGGCTAAACTATTCCATGTTTGACTCCATGTTTAAATTATTAAAAGAGTTTCCTTTCTATTGTCAAGGTTTATAGGGATTTTATTTTATTGAAGTAATTAGTAATGAGTTGAATTACATATTGAGTAATTTAATTGCTTTTCAGACAGAGTAAATAGAAAAGTATTTTAAATACAACATTGATGATGTAATTAGTAATTAATTACTTTTTTGAAGTAACTCACCCAACACTGCCAAGGGGTGCATTTCCCAAAAGCATCGTTAGCCAACTATGGTCGCAAGTTCCATTTAATTCTATTGATAATGACGAAACTTGCGATGATGGTTGGCTTTGGGAAACGCACCCCTGATCATTACATTGTAATCAGAGGCTCTATGATTAACAGAGGTTAAGCTGGAATAGCTAATTAGCTCAGTAATTCACTATGTTGTACTTAAATTTGCTGTATATCTCAGCAGTTTTGCGTAGAATAGCACTGACATCTGTCCATCGATCCGTCCCATTTGCCACTCGATTCATCTTTGCAAGCGCTGCGAAGTGAAGTAATGAAATAACATCACTTAACATCTTTTAAATATTTGAGTGTTTGGACCATTGTCCATCAGCGGAAAAGATATTTAACGATATGCTTTTGTACTTATGGGGCATCTAGTGTCAAAGTAACTTCCTTTGCGCTATTCGGCTTTGTGTCATTAGAGGCAGAAATAATGTTACATGTGTTCTGTGTGGTGATACGTCATCTGCATACTGCATTATAAACATGTTTCATTCTTGTTAAAATACATGTATTCTGTGTGGTGATATGTTGTCTGCATACTGCATTATAAACATGTTTTATTCTTGTTAAAATACATATATATGTTAATATTTCTTCAGTTAATATGTTTCTGTCTACGATCTATTCTGCTACAGCGTTGTGAACCAGATTTTCTAAGCATGTGTGCAGGAAAGGGACAGTTGATTTGTACAGCTATATCATTACCAACAAGACATTGCGTTATCTTTTTCTGCGACTATATATTGCGATATGACATAAATTTTGTATTTAGTGTTATATATTTTTCAGGTAAGTATTTAGGTCCAGGAAATAAATAGCTTAAATGTAAAATAACACTGCATCGTCTTCACTGCATAAAATGTATATAGTCTAATTAATCTCTGCCACAATCTCGGCGTGAAATCGCGGGCACGATTGCTAATGAGACCGATATCATTGCCACGCGAATCCCAGTGGATAGCTAAAGGAATTAATGAGGACTATTCATTCTACTGAAATACTTGCAAGTAAATACTACTCATACAGGTCAGTTATCTGACAAATTAAAATTGTGAGGTATCGCAGTGTGCTGTTTTCACGTTAGTAGTATCTAAACTGCATTTGAGCATGTTTAAAGTTGTAATGCCATTCTATGTATAAGTCTGTTGACTGTATGCTAGATTAAATTATAATATCATACAGATGATTGTTACGAAGGGAGACTCAGGCAGGAGATCCAAGTGCAGCATTTATTTACAAGTGAGAGTGGTCGTACAGGCAGGGTCAAAACAGGAACAAACAGGAACAGTGAGGAACAGGCAGAGTCGTGGTCAAGGAACAGGCAATGATCAGGACAGGCAGATATCACTCACAGGTCGGTATACAAGCAAGAGGTCGAGGCAGGCGGCAGACAGGGATAGACAGGGTAACAGGCAGAACAGACAGGGAATAAACGCTCAGAAATGACACACAAGGTAATCAAGACTTCGCGGTGAGGTGGTGTGTGTGTGAGTCTTTTATAGTCCTGGTAATGAGTATCAGCTGGGTGTGGTGATTAGTGTGGAGTGTGCATGGCTGTATGTGGCAACAGGTGATTGGTGGAGTGAGTGCATGTGATAGGCAGAGAGGATTATGGGTAATGAAGTCCGGGATGTGACAGGAACAGACGTGATCGTGACATAACGCCCCCCTTCCGGAAGGCGCGTCCTCGCGATGTAAATGGCACGAATAGGGAGGGGGGTGGGTGCATTGGAGTTCAGACGGGAATAGGGTCTCCAATGCAAGTTCCAGGGCAACCATGGCGGGTCAGGTGCCAAGGGCGGCCACGGCGGGACAGGAGTCACGGGCGGCCGCGGCGGGTCAGGTGGCTCGGGCGGCCACGGCGGGTCAGGTGGTTTGAGCAGCCACAGCAGGTCAGGTGGTTCAGGCAACCACGGCCGCTTGGGCGGCGCTGGCAGAGCGAGGAGCTCGGGCGGCGCTGGCAGAGCGAGGAGCACAGGTGGTGCCGGCAGAGCGAGGAGCACAGGTGGTGCCGGCAGAGCGAGGAGCACAGGTGGCGCCAGCAGGGCAAGGAGCACAGGTGGTGCCGGCAGGGCAAGGAGCACAGGTGGCGCCGGCAGGGCAAGACGCTTAGACGGTGCTGGTAGAGCATGACGCTTGGGCGGAGCAGGAGAGACCTCTGGAGTGGTCTCCAGGCCCACAGCGGCCTCTTGAAGGGCGTCTGCATCTTGAGGAGAGGAGGACGCCTTTCTCCTCCTCCTCCTCCTCCTCCTCTTCTGAGGGTGAGGCGATGGTTCACTGGTTGGAGCGGGTTCTGGAGCAGACTCAGTGGCTGGAACGCCCCCTGCATCCTTACGCACCGCAGGGGCGGCCATCTTGCCCGTGGGCACTGGCAAAGCAGCCCTTTTGTCCATCGCGTCCAGGGCGTTTGACTGCGTTACACCCGGCGAACATGAGTTCGTAGCAACCGGCGAACTTGAGAGCGTCGAAACAGGCGAACTTGAGAGCGTCGAAACAGGCGAACTTGAGAGCGTCGAAACAGGCGAACTTGAAAGCGAAGTGACCGCCGGGCTTGAGTGCGAAGCGACCGCCGGGCTTGAGTGCGAAGCGACCGCCGGGCTTGAGTGCGAAGCGACCGCCGGGCTTGAGAGCGAAGCGACCGCCGGGCTTGAGAGCGAAGCGGCCAGCTGACTTGAGTGCGAAGCGGCCGCCGGGCTTGAGAGCGAAGCGGCCAGCTGACTTGAGTGCGAAGCTGCCGGCTGATGCTTGGGAATGCCAGCCGCTCGCGCTGAAATCAGCGGTGGGTCAACCACACTGGAACGTAATCCTTGCCGTTCTCTGATTGATCCAGAGACGAGACGTTGCTCTGGGCGATCAACGGAGACTTGCCGTTGTTCTGGGCGATCAGCGAAGACGTGACGTTGCTCTGGGCGATCAGCGGAGACGTGACATTGCTCATGGAGATCAGCTGGGACATAGACTGGTGTTGTTGTAATGGTGGCCGCCATTTTGTGAATGTTCTTCGATGCGGCGTCCATTACGTGATCAAGCATGGTGTCGCGTTCTTCTGCGACACCCACAGTAAAGGGAGATCCGCTCAGTAGTAAAGCCTGTTCAATATACTGTTCCAACGTCCCGTTTGGATTGTGTATCGGCATGACAGCACTGAGTGGGTCAGATAGTCCACCGCGAAAAAATATCATAAGACACTCCTCGGTAAAGCAGGTCAAATGCGCCAGTTCAATAAAGTCTGTTACATAATCCTCAATGCATCTATCTCCCTGACGGAGACCGATCAACTGGGCGGATGGATTCATGGTGGTAATGACAGGAACACTCACGAAAGCTGCTGGATCTGTGTTGGCGAAGTCTTCTGTTACGAAGGGAGACTCAGGCAGGAGATCCAAGTGCAGCATTTATTTACAAGTGAGAGTGGTCGTACAGGCAGGGTCAAAACAGGAACAAACAGGAACAGTGAGGAACAGGCAGAGTCGTGGTCAAGGAACAGGCAATGATCAGGACAGGCAGATATCACTCACAGGTCGGTATACAAGCAAGAGGTCGAGGCAGGCGGCAGACAGGGATAGACAGGGTAACAGGCAGAACAGACAGGGAATAAACGCTCAGAAATGACACACAAGGTAATCAAGACTTCGCGGTGAGGTGGTGTGTGTGTGAGTCTTTTATAGTCCTGGTAATGAGTATCAGCTGGGTGTGGTGATTAGTGTGGAGTGTGCATGGCTGTATGTGGCAACAGGTGATTGGTGGAGTGAGTGCATGTGATAGGCAGAGAGGATTATGGGTAATGAAGTCCGGGATGTGACAGGAACAGACGTGATCGTGACAATGATATTCTTACATTTCATCATGTTGAGTTTAATAACATTAATTCATCTTATGTACTTTTGCTTCCTATCTATTAAACATGCAAGAGCGGCATCTCTGTCAAATCGAAGTTCGACGCAAAGGTCTCTCCATCTCGGATACGCTGCGCTGTTATTGATCCTCGCTCCAATTCTCCTTTTATTCCAAAGTTTGCTTGCCATTCTCCATAATGTTTGAATGAACATGCTGCTAGACATCATACAGCTGTCAATGTCTGTTTCCATGGTATTGAACAACAATGCTCGTGTTGTTATCCTTTGCAAAGGTTTGGTAGCTTTTGCTAGCGGGAGTCACACCCAAGCAATTTCAGTACTTGTGCTTTTAATGAGTTTTTCCTTTAGACACTATATACCTTCTATTTATTTACCTAAAATATCTGCCTTCCATTCACAATGCAGTGGTTTAGAATTCTCCTAACAGCAGATGGAGAGGACTGCTGTGTTCCCACTCGAATTCTCATCATTAATAAAGTAATTTTTATGCAAATACTGGTGGTGGAGTTATGTTTTATCTCAATTTTTGCTAATCATTGATTCTGTTTAGTTAATCTATAGCTTTCATGACTTTTCTGTGGCCTATCGTGGCCTCCGCCAGGTGGCGTAACGTGACCTTGTCTTTATGTGGCTTGTGGCCTTGTCTCTTTGTGGCCTAATGTTGCTTTGTCTTCATGTCACCGATCAAGGCTTTCGTCTCTGTGGCCTAAGTTGCTTTGTCTTTGTCGCCGTTCAAGGCTTTCGTGTCTATGTGGCCTAACATGGCCTTTGTCGCCGTTCAAGGCTTTCGTGTCTATGTGGCCTAATGTGACCTTTGTCGCCATTCAAGGCTTTCGTGTCTATGTGGCTTAACATGGCTTTGTCTTCATGTCGTCGATCAAGGCTATTGTGTCTATGTGGCTTAACGTGGCCTTTGTCGCCATTCAAGGCTATCGTGTTTATGTGGCCTAACGTGGCCTTTGTTCGCCATTCAAGGCTTTCGTGTCTACGTGGCTAATGTGGTTGTCTTCATGTCACCGATTAAGGCTCTTGTCTTTATGTGCTATCGTGACCTTTGTCTTTATGTAGCTATCGTTGCCTTCCTCTCTCAGTCTTTTCTCTTTTTCCCGCTTTTCTCGCATAATGTCTTATGTTGCGTTCTTACTGTTTTTGTCATTTTCTCACACTATGGCGAGTGGCCTACTACTGATAAGCATTATGGTCTCAGCCCTTTTCATGTTTAATTAAAATTTTATTTATCTCTGTTTCAGGAACCGCAAGATTCACTACTGGTGGGCAATGTTCCCTCTAAGCTGCGTGCGTGCGCGGCCACGCACTTCTGATGCCATGGCCGCACAGAAAGAATAATTGCCACGCAGAGGACCGACTCAGACATGAAATCATGTGTAGGGAAATCCATTTGATTTTAGTTTAAATGAGAAATAATTGCAGTGCCCTGGTCAACCGCTATAGAGTTATTGTCGCTATAGAGTTAGAACCAGTGAATGCGGTTTACAGGTTTCATAGAAAGAGAACGATTGAGTGCGTGTGAGCGGGCGCGGGCCTGAGCCAAATCAGTCGCTGTAAGAATACTGTCATGTTTGCGGACTAAATAGCTCAATACAAGAGGCAACGCGAGACGAAAAGAAATGTGAAATAAAACGTCATGTTTTAATGAAAAGTGGCGGAAATAATGGATGATGGGCACAGAATGCTAACAAAACTCTTGAGACATTTACAATTATACTCCCACCACTGGTGTAGCGTGCAAACTCAAAATACATCAGTGATATACCTCAGTTTAAATAGATTTGTGTGTGTGGTGTGGGTTTCAGGGATGTTTAGATAACTATAAAAGAGTTAACATGTTCACTTTTCTATATTTAGCTCTCAGATCTGTTTAAATGCTTCAGTTTGTTTTCACATTATAATATATTAAAACAAATTGAAACATTTAAACCGATATAATAGCCTACTGTTTATCAGTTTAAATACTTCAAGATTATATTATATTATATTATATTATATTATATTATATTATATTATATTATATTATATTATATTATAATGTAAGCCTAATAAAAAAAATGATCTCACAGGGGGATTGTTTAGGGCTCCTTGCCACTAAAAATCTTAAAACCTCCTGGTATAGAAAATCTGGGAAATTCATAAACAATAAACATGTAATTTTGATGGTTTAACACTGTCTGTTGCTAATAATTTACTGTACAAAAACACATTATGGTTGTCCCAAACCATCATTGTAATTGCTCATACTATAATATTATAAAGAATTGAACTGTCCTGCAGGAGATTTTCAAAATTATTTTTTAATAGAATTTCTTCGTTAAGACTGGTACAGTTAACACAGCAATGTGAAAAAATCTCAAGTAACCTAAAATGTGCTTAATTTATATATCATATAATATATCAGTAAGTTACATCAAGGGTCAAATAAAATAGAAACGTCACATTAAAGTTAAAAGTTACAGTTGCATGATAAATCTATTTTGTGTGTGTGTGTGTGTGTGTGTGTGTGTGTGTGTGTGTGTGTGTGTGTGTGTGTGTGTGTGTGTGTGTGTGTGTGCTTACGTTCATTGTACAGGTCTGATATAAAGAATGTTTTTGCTCAGGTGGCCAAAATGCGCGCTCAACAGAGAAAAGTTTTGCTCAGCGAGAAAAAACATTAGAGGGAACATTGCCTGTTAGGGCATTAGACACTTATGTCCACAGAACTGCCCTGTGGCATAAAACAGATCAGCTTTTTGTCTGTTACAGGTCTCCTACAGGAATGCAAACAGGTAAGGGGGAAAAAAGGTGAGAACATTGCATGGGGCAGGGGTATGCTCCACATGGCTATTTAATATTTGCTTTACATGCTCATTTGTAGTTACTTTAAGGGATTTTTTTTTATTACCTTATATGTCCAAAACTGTATTTTTTTCATGAAGGAAAAAAAAAAAAAAATGTTGCAAGATTTTACCAAAATCAAGAATGAACACATGTGGTCAGAATCTCCTGTTATAATAGATGAAGTGCTATGCAGGCTATTTAAGACAATATTGGCTGATTAGATGGCAATACTGAGCTGAACTGCAAACTGTTTGCCCTCTCTCTCTTTACCGTTCCCATATCTCAGACCTCACATTCATAAAATATTACCCTTTATAGACATAGTTTTTAAAGTAAAGAGTAAAGGAAGCAACCAGTTCTTTATTTCATGGCCGATGGTAGCAGGCTCCGGCCCACGGTGGACGACAGCACTCCTCCACTCCCTCCAAGATGGCAGCCACCCCACCTCGTCCCAGGAGCACGGTATCCGGGTCTCCATCCCACCTTTCACAAGGCTCCAGTACCACCGCCTCGGGCAGCCTCTCGCGGTCTTCACTCCCACTGCCGGAACTCCGCAGCACCGCGATCCCCCTCAGCAGCGAGGGCTCTCCGACAGCATGTCCCTACTTCCTCCCGGGTTTCGGCACCAATGTAACACAGTTCATATGTATAGGAAGAAGGAGGCGGGAACCAATGAACATTGAAACAATAATCTTTAATAAAATAAACAAAGAACAAAACGAAAGTAATGCCGGCAGACCCTCACGGACGTCTGCTGGCCACGCAAACATAATAAAACATAAAATAAAGTCCAGGCCTGGTCCTCTCTCGTCCTTCACTGTCGTCGCTCCTCCTTTTATGCTCCAGGAGCTCCTCCGTGAGAGACTCAAGGCCAGTGCGCCTCGCAGGTGATGCTCGTTATCACTTACGTCACCGGCCTTGCACCATTCCCTCACGGCTCTCGCCCGCCCTGCTCATCACAGTATGCTTTATAGTTTCCTGGTCTGTGACGTCACCCGCCTATGACGTTCCATCACACCATTGGACCGATTTCACAAGTGCTTTATAACACAGTAACGCAGAGTCGTTCCCAATGCGTCTCGACGTAGCGTCTCGTTACATAAGTTACATAAGTAATCCGAGACATTTTTAGATCATGTTTGACTTTCTCCATAGTGTTTTACTACAGTACATTCTCAATAGAATTCAAATGGGTTGCACATTTTATCATAGGAATGGCTGTCGCAAATCGTATCACACTTTTGGAGCGCGCTGGTGAACGTGCGCCACTCATGCTTATCAAAGCTCTGAGCGCACAATGTATATAAATAATTAATAGCCTGATTCTATGTTTTGGTGTGGGGGTTAAAGTACAGGCAACATGCCGGTAGGCCTACGCAAGAAACTGAGTAAGACAGCTTGGGTGTTTGAATCCAGATCGCTTTAATGATTAATCATGCAATTTTATTGTTCTATGTTTTTGTGCTGAATTTGTACCGTTTTCATAGGCTATTGAGTGAATAAAATACAGAAATCCCTTCATTTCCCTAAAAAAAACCAAACCAATTTGAACTGGAATGCCGTCCCCCCTCGAAATTCACTCCCCAGACGCCGTCCCACCCATTTCCAGCCCAACATTTATTTAAGAGATCTGTTCAAAAACTAATTTCAAATTATTATTTTTTATATATAATTAATTCATAAATATTTTTTAATAAAAATTAATAAATACTTTTAATAGACTAATTTATAGTAAAACCTCAAGTAAATTACTTATTATGTTTAGTTGTCTAATGTGTTGTTTTCAGAATCATGGGAGGACCATGAGAAAAAAACAAAAAACAAAAAAAAAAAACAGATTATCCTGAATAATAAAGATTTAAAGAATTTATAATATATCTGCCATCTAACTTGTAGGCCTACTATTATTAGCAGTGTTTCTAGTATTAAAATATACAGTCTTATAGGCTAGACTAGGATGAAGTCTTTATGTACATTAACAAGGAATTGGGACAATTATAATGCTTTTAACCATGCTGCAAACCACTTTAGAAAGCCTATGCCCCTCTAGCACAGTATTCAGTGATTAAGATGAGAACATGAGAGACAGTGAAAATACATGTTAGATCCAGTGTTGACAAGACCTCTCTCTCTGTCAGAAGATATCCATATATCAGAGTTCATTCTGCTATCCAAAAATATCAACAGCTTGTTATGTCAACTCACTGTCCTTTCAGCACAAGAGTCAGAGACAGCAGAGGGAATATAGCAGAAGGCAAGAGACGAAATCATGCGTTTATTGAAAAATCTTAACTATGTCTTTTTCAATGCGTTAGCCTACTATACAATGCAAAGTCAATGGACAATTGACAACATGGTCCCATGATATTGAAGACTTTCCAACTCTAATTTGTAAAACAATATAACAGACAATATAAAATAATCTGGTTGACAAATAATAATTTAAAAAAAATAAAACGAGTAAAAGATTATATAAAATTGTATGTAAAATAATAGGCCTATGGAAAAATACAAAGACATGAATAGTACTGTATGAAAAAAAAAAATATATATATAGCTGCAAGCAGCGATGGTGGGCCCAAGCCTGGTTGCATCGCCAACCCGGTGGCTTCAGGGCAACTGTACATTGCGGGCAATAGGCATTTAAAGGGGGTAAACATAAAAGGATATTGTAAAAGTTATTTGAATACACCACATTTACTGCAGCAGCTGGTACCCATTTGATCACAAACCACAACAACCACACCCATAAGATGTTGATGAATTTAGATGAATTTCATGTCATAGAATGTCATAAGTCAATTTCAAATGAGTGCAGAATATCATTCTAATCTGCCATGTCTATGTTTTTCTCAGACAACCTCCAAAAAAATTCCAGAGCAAATTATATACTGTTATTTGTTCAAACACCACAGTGCTCTGAGAAATCTAATCCAGTCTAATGCAAATGTCTGTGATTGCTGATGTTGTATAATCCTAATACTTCTCTTCATGTATTTTTAGACCTCCTTGAACTATCGTTTGTGCACCAATTTTATGCACCAAAAGCATGCTTTTAATTAATTTCAATATGTGTGGTATAAGATGAAAAAAATAAATAAAAAATTAATTAATAGAGCCAAATCACAGAACCTGCAAAGACGATTTTAATAACAGTCTCAGGTAGTAGTAAGGTACATGTCTAGATTTTTCTGCTCACTTATGCATGTCACGGTTCATGAATCCGCTGTCTCATTCTGGTGTCTGTGTGATGGTGTGGGTGTGTCACCTGATTGTTTTGTGTGGACGTCGCCGCTGATTGTTGATCAGCGGCAGCTGTGAGCAATTACCATCTGCCTATATAACGCCTTGTCTTTCGTCTCTTGTTTGTCAGATCGTTGTGCGGTGTCCGCGTGTTGTTTCCTGTGTTGCTTGTTGTGTGTTTCCCTGGACTGGACTTTGATTCATTGCTTCCTGGTTTTCGTGTTCTCATTGGATTACTCTCTGGACTTCACTCACGGATTACTTCACGGACACTGCTCTTCGGTCACCACTCATCATGGATCTTCACCGCCCATCGACGTCCCTGTGTTACCACTCTCCTGCTGACTGTTATATGTTCTTTGTGTATGTTGAATCTGACTACCTTCGGTGTGAAGCTCTATTAAAGAGATTTAACTTGCATCTGCATCCTCCCTTCATTCCGTGACAGAACGATCTGACCAACATGGATGCAGCGAGTTCAGCAGCTTTAACGGAGTTCATCAACCACAGCATCTCCCGCATGGACTAGCAGCAGGAGAGCATCACTTCCACCGGACGCGCTGTCCAAGCGCTGGTAACACAGGTGTCCGAGCTCTCCCGGGAACTTCAACAACTTCGCGCTCCCACTGCGCCACCCACACCGCCTGTTCCCCCCGCGTCGCTGGAGCGACGCGATCTACCGGAGCCCCGCCTGCCTGTGCCCCAGAGTTACGCCGGTGAGCCAGAGTTTTGCAGAGCTTTTCTGAATAAGTGTTCCTTGCATTTTTCTCTGCAGCCTCGTACGGTCGAGCATGAGGAATCCAAGGTGGCGTTCGTCCTTACATTGTTGACTGGGAAGGCGGCCTTATGGGGAACGGCGGTGTGGGAGAATAAAGACCCATGCTGTTCCTCGTTCCAGGCACTCTCCGCCGAGATGAAGAGGGTGTTCGACCGTGCGGTTGCAGGCAAGGAGGCCGCTCGCCAGCTCACCGAACTCAAGCAGGGCAGCCGCACGGTCACGGATTATGCCATCCAGTTCCGCACCCTCGCGGCGGAGTGCCGTTGGAATGAGGAGGCGCAGTGGGATGTGTTCCTGCATGGGCTGGCCGGCCGTATTCACCGCGAGATTTACACCCTGGACCTTCCTCAGACTTTCAACGGGCTGGTTGATCTCGCTTTACGGGTGGATTCCCGCCTCCAGAAACTGGAGTTTTTGGAGGCCCCCAGCACCAGACTACAGGGAGCGGAGGGCCGGACGGCCAGCGCTGCTAATACGGTCGGTCCCGCCACAGATCCTGAGCCCATGCAGGTAGGGAGAGCTCGGCTTTCCCGGGAGGAGAGAGAAAGGCGGAGATCCCTGGGCTTATGCCTTTACTGTGGAGCATCGGGACATCTTCTCAGGTCTTGTCCAGTAAAAGACCAAGCCCGATAGTAAACTCGAGGCTACTATCGGGCGGGATCTCCGCTGAGAAGTCCTCACCATCACCTCTTCTCCCGGTAAGACTGAGATGGGCGTCTCACAACATCACCTGCAATGCACTCGTCGACTCCGGGGCTGAGGGGAACTTTATGGACACCAGCTACGCACTACAGCACGGACTACCCATCTCTTCACTCACTTACCTGGTTACAGTCAACGCACTCAACGGTCAACGTCTTCCTAACATCTCTCAGATCATGGATTACGTCACCCTCATCACCTCCGGTAACCACAACGAAAGGATTCAGTTTATGCTTATGGACTCACCGCAAGCACCCGTAGTTCTCGGACACCCCTGGCTCACCAAACACAATCCTCGGATCGACTGGCAACTCAACACCATCACCGAGTGGAGCACTTTGTGTCACAGGTCTTGTCTTGTGTCTGCTTGTCCCACGGTGTCTGTCTCTGTGTTACAGGAAAAGGCTGCGGATTTGTCTAACGTGCCCGCGGAGTATCTGGACCTGAAGGAAGTGTTCAGTAAGTCCCGTGCTGCTTGTCTCCCTTCTCATCGTCCCTATGACTGTGCCATAGACTTAGTTCCGGGTAAGTCTCCGCCTAAGGGCAAATTATACTCTCTGTCTGTTCCCGAGAGGGAGGCCATGGAGAAATACATTTCTGATTCTCTGGCAGCCAAGTTCATCCGCCCTTCCTCTTCTCCAGCGGGGGCGGGGTTCTTTTTTGTGGGGAAGAAGGACGGATCTCTGCGACCTTGTATTGATTACCGAGGGTTGAACAACATCACAGTAAAGAATACTTACCCTTTGCCGTTGATGTCTTCAGCCTTTGAGAGGTTGCAGGGAGCGTCCGTTTTCACTAAATTGGACTTGAGGAACGCTTATCATTTGCTCCGCATCAGGAAGGGGGATGAATGGAAGACCGCTTTTAACACCCCTAGAGGGCACTTTGAATACTTGGTTATGCCCTTCGGGCTTTCCAACTCGCCCACGGTCTTCCAGGCACTCGTCAATGACGTGTTGAGAGACATGGTTGATCAGTTCATTTATGTCTACCTGGATGACATATTGATATTTTCGTCGTCTCTCCAGGAACATGTTCAACACGTCAGACGAGTGCTCCAGCGTCTGCTAGAGAATGGGCTTTTTGTCAAGGCGGAGAAATGCGAATTTCATGCACAGTCTGTTTCCTTTCTAGGGTACATCGTCTCGTCTGAGGGAATTCGCATGGATCCTGACAAGGTTAAGGCTGTGGTGGATTGGCCAAGTCCAGATTCCCGTAAGGCCCTACAGCGGTTTCTGGGGTTTGCCAATTTTTACCGGCGTTTTATTCGCAATTTCAGCCAGCTAGCCGCGCCTCTGACCGCCTTGACCTCACCACGAACGACCTTCAGGTGGTCAGATGCAGCTCAGGTTGCATTTGCCAAACTGAAGAGTCGCTTCGTTTCGGCTCCCATTCTTATCGCCCCTGATCCTTCGCGTCAGTTTGTGGTGGAGGTCGATGCGTCAGAGGTGGGGGTAGGAGCAGTTCTTTCCCAGCGGGCGCCCTCGGACGGTAAGATGCATCCCTGCGCGTATTTTTCTCATCGTTTGTCTCCCGCTGAACGCAATTATGACATTGTTAACAGAGAGTTGTTGGCAGTCAAATTAGCGTTGGAAGAATGGCGTCATTGGTTGGAGGGGTCGGGGGGTACCCTTCATCGTTTGGACTGATCACAAGAACCTAGAATATATTCGATCGGCTAAAAGACTCAACTCCAGGCAGGCTCGGTGGGCACTTTTTTTCGGACGTTTTGATTTTGCTCTATCGTACCGCCCGGGCTCCAAGAACATCAAGCCCGATTCTTTATCTCGTATTTTTGATCCATCCGAGCGCCCGTCTACTCCCGAGTGTATTCTTCCTGAGACATTAGTAGTCTCCACTCTTACATGGGAGGTCGAATCGAAGGTCATGGCGGCCTTAGAAGGGGTAATGCCTCTGCCCGGGTGCCCACCGAACCGTTTGTTTGTGCCGGAGGAGTTAAGGTCCTGCGTCATCAAGTGGGGGCATTGTTCCAACGTGGCTTGTCATCCAGGGGTTAATCGAACCAGATTTTTGGTTAAGCAACGATTCTGGTGGCCTGCTATGGCTCGGGACATCCGCAGTTTTGTTTTGGCTTGCTCGGTTTGTGCCACTGGTAAGACGTCCAACCGCCCTCCAGATGGGTTACTCCAACCGCTGTCTGTCCCTTTGAGACCCTGGTCCCACATCGCTCTAGATTTTGTCACCGCCCTCCCACCCTCCCAGGGGTACACTGTCGTTTTGACCGTAGTGGACCGGTTCTCGAAGGCGACTCATTTCATTCCCTTGACCAAATTGCCCTCTGCCAAGGAGACAGCGGTTACTGTCGTAGACCACATCTTTCGGTTACATGGCCTCCCGGTAGATGTGATGTCCGACAGGGGTCCCCAGTTTGTGTCCAAATTTTGGCAGGAGTTTTGTAGACTGCTGGGCGCGACGGCTAGTCTTTCCTCTGGGTTCCATCCCCAGACCAATGGACAGACCGAGAGAGCCAACCAAGATTTAGAGCGTATGTTGCGATGTTTGGCGTCCAAGAATCCTTCCTCCTGGAGCCAACAACTCTCTATGATTGAGTACGCGCACAATTCGTTACCAGTGTCTTCTACGGGCCTCTCTCCGTTCGAATGCAGTTTAGGTTACCAGCCACCTGTGTTTCCCAGCCTGGAATCCGAAGTCGCAGTCCCCTCTGCTCACGCCTTTGTCCAGAGGTGCCACCGCACTTGGAACAGAGCCCGCGAGACTCTGTTGCAAGTGAGGGCGCGCACCAAGGCTAAGACTGATCGCCACCGGTCAAAGCCTCCCGTATACGTCGTGGGTCAAAAGTGTGGCTTTCTACCAAGAACATTCCGCTCCGTTCCGTTGCCAATAAGTTAGCTCCCAAATTCATTGGCCCGTTTCCTGTCACTAAAATTATTAGCCCAGTGGCAGTCCGACTCAAATTGCCTCCGGCATACAGGAGGATTCATCCCGCCTTCCATGTTTCCAAAATTAAGCCTGTTTTTCACTCACATCTTAATCCGCCTACTCCGGTTCCCCCACCGCCGCGGCTCGTAGACGGGGAACCAACCTATTCGGTTAATCGCATTCTGGACTCGAGGCGGAGGGGACGCGGATTCCAGTACTTGGTGGACTGGGAAGGTTACGGTCCGGAGGAGAGAAGTTGGGTTCCTGCTAGAGACATTCTGGATCACTCCCTTATCGATGATTACAATCGACAGGTAAGGAGTTCTGGGAACGCCGTGAGGCGTTCCTAGGAGAGGGGGTACTGTCACGGTTCATGAATCCGCTGTCTCATTCTGGTGTCTGTGTGATGGTGTGGGTGTGTCACCTGATTGTTTTGTGTGGGCGTCGCCGCTGATTGTTGATCAGCGGCAGCTGTGAGCAATTACCATCTGCCTATATAACGCCTTGTCTTTCGTCTCTTGTTTGTCAGATCGTTGTGCGGTGTCCGCGTGTTGTTTCCTGTGTTGCTTGTTGTGTGTTTCCCTGGACTGGACTTTGATTCATTGCTTCCTGGTTTTCGTGTTCTCATTGGATTACTCTCTGGACTTCACTCACGGATTACTTCACGGACACTGCTCTTCGGTCACCACTCATCATGGATCTTCACCACCCATCGACGTCCCTGTGTTACCACTCTCCTGCTGACTGTTATATGTTCTTTGTGTATGTTGAATCTGACTACCTTCGGTGTGAAGCTCTATTAAAGAGATTTAACTTGCATCTGCATCCTCCCTTCATTCCGTGACAATGCAAGTTTATTTTAAACAGCCACTTTTATAAAATCAAGTGAAATTTACTTAAATAGTGATTTTTAATAAATTTGAATTATATCAATAAATAATTAATTTAAAGTCATGCGTTGTACATAATGTTTGCAAAAACAGCACATGACTTTCTATAACACCCATGTCGAGAAAACACACACTATCCTTTGTAAAAACAAAACAAAACAAAGATTTAAGTCTTGTATGTTGTAACTCAAATGACATTTGAAAAGTATGTCATGGTTCAATTTCAAATGAGTGTGAAGTTATCATTTGCAGTTCAATATTTCTATAAGTTCATCAAAAAATGGATAAACACACACATACACACACAGGTTTGTATTTCTGTCTTGGTGAGGACATTGCATAGACTTCCATGGATTTTAAATCGGGTCAATGATATTTTCTATCACCTAACCCAATCCCTACTCCTAAACCTATCCATCACAGAAACATGTAACCATCACTAGATTTAAATAAAAACATATTTTGGCTGATTTATAAGTCTTTTAAAATAGTGAGGACCAGTCAAATGTCCTGACTAGTGAGTTGTGAAAGTACCCATACGGAAATGTAATATATGACATATATGTCCCTATATCGCAAGTGACATTGTCATACAGTATATGCAAAATATATGACAATATATTGCTATCACATATATACATATCTCTAGATATATGTTGATATATGTTTATAACATATATAAAAAATTCATATTAAATAAATATATTGACATATATTAATACCATGTATATGATTTTTGTTTATATATTTTAAATATTATATGTTATGACCATATATGTCACATATATATGTTTAATTTATATATGCCAATATATGTTTATAACATATATAAAATGTCCATATTATATAAATATATTGACATATTTATACTATCTATATGATTTTTGTTTATATAATATTATATGTTATGACCATATATGTCACAGATATATGTTTAATTTATATATGCCAATATATGTTTATAACATATATAAAATGTCCATATTAAACAAATATATTGACATATATTTATACTATCTATGATTTTTGTTTAGTTTATATAATATTATATGTTATGACTTGTCACAGATATATGTTTAATTTATATATGCCAATTTATTTACACAACATACATAAAAACATTTTACATGCTTGTTTTCCTTACTAATTCCTTATGTTTATATTATTTGAACAGACTGAACTTTTAACAAGTCTACACAATCCACATTTCATTTAAATTTCTATCCCATTTCAGAATTAGCACAATATTTTAAAAACTTGATTTATTTTACATTATTTATTTTACCTTATCTTAACTAGCTCATAAAAACTGTTGTAAAAAAAACAAATGCAATGAAAATAATCTAACCCATCTTCAAATAATTTTAATTAAATTACTTATTTAATGATTTTGTATGGTTTAAATTAATTTTTATTGTTGTTATTTGACATTACTGTGACTTAACCAAGAGTTACATAATGAAAATAGTATGCTTAATGCTTACTATTGAATAAAGCGTTTAGATTTGACCCAAAAAAACAAACAAAGAAACAAACAAAAATGTTAGAAACACTTTCAGTCTGCATTTCAGGCTTTGCATTTAGAATGCTGCGCAGTTACGTCATTGCGCGCGCCCAAATTCAAACGTAATCAAAAGACCGCCAAATTACGCGCATTCAGGATCGAGACCAACGGATGAAAATGTTTGCGCTTGTCGAGTGGAAATAAGAAATGGAATGAAAGTTGGAGCATTGTTCCAACATCACACATAAAAAACTTAGATAAAATAATGATGATTTCTTGGACGGACAAGATGACAGATCTGTATATTTAACCGAGTGGAGAGGTGGACTGAAGAAAAAACCTCAAGGCAGATGTTGTACGAGGCAATGGCGCATAAAGTTGCAGGTAATTTCTGATTTTTTTATTATAATTCACACATTGATATTGCACGGAGAATACATTTTAAATGATGAATAAACTGCATGAGCCATTGATTTACCAAGCTAACTTAGTGATAACGTTAGCGCAGCTAGTAGGCTACAGATCGGTTAAAGGCGCTCTAAGCGATTTGACGCGTTTTTAGGCCCTTTTTTTTTTTTGTCACATACCGCAAACATCTCCTCACTATCCGCTAGCTGCCTGTCCCCTGAACACACTGTAAAAAAACGCGGTCTCTGTAGTCGCCACAAGCTCTGAAAACTGCAATAAAAACAAACTGGTGCAGCCTGGACCACTTAACATAATAAACATGCTCCAGCCAATAACTGACAAGCAGCGTCAATACGCAAGCTACTTACATTTTAAATGCGCGTTCATGACTGTTTCAGGAAGCACGGAGGGGAGGGCCAGGAGGAGTAAGAGGAAGGGTCTAACTAGCCTCTGTTTTGTTTGACAACACTTCGAACGTCAACAGGAAGTTACTCCGCTCAGAATCGCTTAGAGCGCCTTTAAATGAGCAGAAATTAACCGTGTTTAACTATTAGGTTTTTAAATTGCTCTATTACTGCATAATTGTGTGCGTTGTTCATATTTAACAGCTAACATTAAGTACGAGTAGATTATTACAATGAAGTGTGTAGGAAAAACACCCTAGAAAGTAAAATGAGCTCAAATTAAATATTTATAGGGAAATATAAAGAGTTGTTTAGATTACGACCGAGCAACTGAGTCGTCCAGCGTTAATTTGCTCGAGCCGTAATAAGCTCTTGTATCGTGAAAACACTGATTAGAGCACGGTAACTTTTTAAGATCACAGTTTAAGACATTAAATCATAGAAGCACATAATACAAGACACTTTCTTTTTTTTAAATCTACAAGAGATTTATTTATTCTAACACAAGCTAATCTACCACGAACACACACATACATACATACATACATACATACATTCATTCATTCATACGCGTTGCAGTAAGACAGGAAGTGAGAGAGAAAGAGTTTAGGAGAGAGAGAGAGAGAGTGTGATATGATGAATTCCTAGCAAAGTTATGCTTTTCAGAAGATCTGACCTGAACGAACCATGAATCATTAAATGCACCAGTTCAGTTTTAATCTGGAGGTACTTGCTTGCGTCGACTTTGAATGTGAATATCCCTGGTTGGCGTGTAGAGAAGAGTTTTCCAAGTCGATGAGTTGTCGCAGGGTATTCAAGGTCCATGTTGTGTTCGGTAGAACCCAATCACATTTGAGCTTGCTGAAAAATTAAAGGGAAGTCTCTTTGTCGCTGGAGTTAAAGTTGAAGCGGCAGAAGTCGTTGGTTGAACTTTGTGCGAAACTTAGAACACGAGACTTTCAACGGAAAAGAAAATTAAAGAAAGAAAAGAAAAGTGAGTGGAAGTTGGATAATTTGCATAATTCTATGATCTTTAAATGTTTATGTGAGAATAATATGTTTAAAAAGTAATATTTTAGCTGTCAGACACATGTAACGTTAGTGGAGAAATAAAAGTGCATGACTGTTAACTACACTGTGTTTCATAGACAGGCCTAAACCAAGATTAGGCCTTAGTTCAATATGAATATTTAAGTAGCTTTTTTAAACGTATACTAGGAAAAAAAAAACATTACTTGTGTGCATCTTGAGACGGAACAATGGCTTAGACATGATTTAAGATATATTAGTAAGTTTCTTTCAGTTAAAACAGCTCAAACATGCATTTTAGTCTAGGGCTAGCTTAAGCCTTGTCTGTGAAACCAGGGGTCTTTAAAAATATCATAGCCCTAGTTGTAACTTTAGATTCTACATTTTGTTTTCCCCTTTTTCCCACAGAGACGGTCCACCCTAGAAAAACCAATGAGGACTCAACATCAGTCCAGTCCAAAACTTCTGAGCAAAAGAAAATGCAGGCCAAGCTTTTTAAGAATAAGGAAGTTGTTCTTGCGGAAGCGGATATTTAACTTCATATCTTGTTAAGTATAATTATTATTATTTATTAATAATAGTAGTAATAGTATAGAAAATATGTGATGCAAAGCTAAATTGTATCAGGCCCCCTAAACACTTTTTGTTAAAGCAATCTTCTATTTATTAATATAACTTTAATATTGATTCATGTTTGCCTTTCCTCACAGCTTGAAATTCACCCAGGCTCAGGAATTTGTGTTGTGGTCATGCAAACAGCCTCACTGCTATGGCATGGATGCTTCTTCTTGGAGTATTTTGACACTTGCTAAAGCGCAATCTCAGAGGTACGTAATTGGTCATAGTGTGTGCATGTGTCTGTACAATTATTATTATTTGTTGGTAATTATGTAGATTGAACTTAATATCTAAAGTCTTTGGGTAAGAGGTCAAAATAAAAAAAAATAAAAATAAAAAACTGTCCTATTATAGTTATTCTGGCATATTTACAGATATATGTACACACATTTACATTAAAATATGATGATTTATAAATAATTTGAGTTGTACTATTTACATTATCACCATTTTACTGAAGCAGGCTGTCCAAGAATTAAGTTGAAAAATGTAATTTATGGTTGAGTAGTTAGATAGGAGTGGAGTGAGTTCTGATTTTGTTCTAAACTGTTATGTTGCTCTTTCTTAGGTGGCAAGTCTAAAAAAAGCAAGCCCTGGGGAAACAACGGAGGCCTTGGACAGAAAAAAAATTGATGCAATAATGAGTATGTATATTATTTTTTTAATTGGGCTTTTTAAAACTGTTGAACCAAATGTGACAGTAAAACCATGAGAATTGATCAGTGTCATCTTGGTGTATCAGTGTGATGACACTTAGGCCCAATCCCATTTCTACCCTTACCCCTTCATTTTGCACGTTCACAAGAAGGGGTAGGGGTGTCTCGATTCTCTTTTGGCTGGAGTGGTAGAGGTAAGGGGAAGGGCCAGATAGCCCTTCAAACAAAGATCTTTCAGGACCACACTTTGAACAAAGGGGTATGAGAAATTTCCCTGCATACACAAACTACCGTTTCATGGTATTGATATTTCCACACAGTATCGATTACTTGTGTGTTACCTGGCTGGCAGTTTCTCCGTAGCTTGCTAAACGTGCTATTTGAATGATATGAACACATCTCGTATCGGCTGTAAACTCTTGCGTTACCAAGGCAACAACTAACTCATTTGTATTACTTTGCAAAGAGCTCCGTTATTGCAGCGCCACAGTAGAAAACGAAACCATATCAGTACCGGCTGACTCGGCACGAAATGCAATGGTTAAACAAACAGCTTGGCCCGATGAAAAAGCTGCTTTACCAGTCTTGGGAAACTCGAAGGGTCATATGTTTTCTAACTGAAAATCCAAATACAACGCAAAGCAATGTGAGTGAGTAATCTGTTAAATGTGCTCGCGCCTGATTTCTGTTGATATGCGCACTTCATTGCTGTTCATACTGGTTAAATGTTACAGGACACTAATAAAAGAATCTATGATGATGTGTAGTAGTGGTTTCCCATTTCTTAGGGGAATATTTTCACCCCTACACCTTGCCACTCTGTTTCAAGGAGAAGGGCGAAGGGGTATAAAATAGAATTGGGATTACACCTGGTTCTGAAAAATGCCTAAATTTCAGTAACATTTAGTTTATCTACCTAACGAAGTATGCCCGTGTTCATTTAATGTGTTTTAGGGGATTATAATTTGGATGTCCTTAGATAAATGTTTTAAAACTAAAAGACATTTCTTTGTGTTTTTTACAGATGCAGTGATCTCCTGGAACCACCAGGGGCCAACTAAGGGTCGCTAATCAAAAGGTCACTGAGCTGTGGACATCCAAAAAGACTCTAAAACTTAAAAAATGAACAGCATGCATCATATACCTGGGGCCTGTACTATGAAGAAAGTTTAACAAACTCAGTGTTATAGGATTAGTAACTTGTGAAGTTAGTTTGAAACATGTAAGGTTATATCATATTTAAAGTTTATTTACAGCTTATTTATATTACATATGATCTGTATATATTAATATTCATTGAAACTAAATGCTTAATAATAACTGTTAAACTAAAATTTTAACTAAAATCGCTTGTTTAATGAATTAATAATAATATCATATAATATAAATCATATAATAATTCTAAGTAATTATTATTAAAGCCAGACAATTTTATCACCAGTTGAGAGGTTAGCCGTGGGGTGCAAGTTATTATGGTGATGAACACCGCTAAAAGCCAAGTCACTTTCATGGTACCTAAAACCCAGAATTGGGCTAAACTAATCTGAAACTTACCTGGCTAGCCAGTGAATCCAGCTTCATGGTACAGGCCCCTGTTGGTGGATTTACCTGTTCTGGGCTTGTTTTGTTGAGTGTTCATTAGTTTTCTAATTTTGCACAACTTAATTTTTTTTTTTTTTAATAATTTAATCTTTTAATAAAGATTTAATGTTTTAACTCTTTTACTGTAATCTATTTTTCCTAACTGCACCGTTTAACATTTAAGGCCATGTGCATTGTAAGCAATATGCTAAACATATATGTGTAATTTGTATATTGAACATTTATACAAAGAAATATGTCATGCACATTGATATTTATATATGTGACATATATGTACATAAGACTGTTTTATACATACATTTACATATATATTTATATGGGCTAGTTTTATATGTCAATATATGAAATTGTTCCATTTTCGAATAGGTTTCATATATGGGCAGATATATATATGTACATATATGTTTTCACTTTATATGTGACATATATGTATAAATGACTGTTTTATACATATATAAACATATATATTTATATGGGCTAGTTTTATATGTCAATATATGAAATTGTTCCATTTTCGAATAGGTTTCATATATGTTTTCACCATATATGTGGATATATTTTATATATGTAAATGTCATACATGTACATATATTACATTTCCGTATGGGTATTCCACAAAATAAGTGAGGACATTTGGTCCTCACAAGTATAGTCAAAACAAGTACAGAGAGGGACACAGACAGAGACCCACACACACACACACACACTCTCACACACACACACAAGAGTCAGACTGAGGGAGTGAGGGGCAAGGGAGAGGTGGAGGGGGGGTACCACAGAGAGGGAGAGAGAGGGTGAAAAAATTCACATTCAAACCAAAATATCGGTCTTCCTGTTGGTCAGAGCTAATGACATTAAATAAGAAAGTTGTCCGGCTTAATGAGATCAATGTGTGTACCGAGTTTGGTGACTGTAGGTTAAACTAACCCCCCACTTTTTTCAAAAGGTGGCGCTATAGAGGCCCTCCTTCCTGCCCATTTTTGAGGCTTTGCCCATGTCTACTGGATGACAATCCTGACATATCAGTCGAGTTTCATGCATTTTGAAGCATGCTAAGTGTCTCAAACCCATCCAAAACAAATATTGAAGTTTGATCTGTTGCTATGGCAACAGTGTTTGAAAAATATTAAAAATCTTTTTACAGGTCTTCATTCGTTATGTCTTCACATTATTCTAATGAAGTTTGAAGCAAATTTGGTAAAAATTAGAGGGTGATCTTAAAGCATTTTGAAAATAACACACTTCCTTCTGCCAGTTGATGGCGCTATAACTTTGACTCACAATAGTCACATCCATGTGATCGGCTTCCTTCAATGAGCACACAGCTGAAGTTTCATAAACATCAATCAATGTATGCAGAGGTTATAACACATTTCCTGTTTACCTTTTCTCGCCATAAATTTGTTGCCTCGCCACGACCAACCTGTTTGAGATATAAAAAATCCGCTTGCAATTTTACATCCTCAATGTCTTGACTTCATTCTGACTGAGTTTGGTGGTGATCGGATTAATTGCCTAAGAGGAGTATATCAAATTCCAGAGCGTGCGTTTTTCAAACAATCCATAATAGCTGACTTCCTGTTGAGCCGGTGGATAACTTAGAGCATGAAAGTTGTTCGGACCAATGAGGTCTATATGAGTACAGAGTTTCATACAAATACATGCAAGTTTGTTTGATATATGGACCAAGTTTTAGGACACCATTCAAGGGGGCGCTGTCGAGCCCCCCTGCCACGCCCCGGTTACCCATCCTTTGCGGCATCCTAATGGCCGCAGATTCCAATGTGTGTGCCAATTTTCAAGAGTTTTTGAGCACGTTAAGGCCCCCAAAAAGCCCCGGACACGTCATGTTACGTGGGTCCCGCTCAGTAAGACGCTCATTGTCAAGTGCAGATGGGGGAGGGTTCAAGATGGTACCTTATCAAGACAAAGTTTTCAGAGCTCCTGATTAAACATTACTGTTTTATAAAAGCTAGCTGTATTTACATTTTATGTTGTTACGTTTGCTAGATTAGGTGTTAGTACATATTGTATACTCTCATATACAAATTATGAGAGCTGCAAACATGCCAAAAGTTGAACAACGTAAAGAGCGTTTAGATACTGATGTTGTCGACATTAGTATGGTTACCCACCATTATGTTTCACCTGCAGGAAATGAGAGAGATCTTTGCGTTCCCTCGAAATGTGAAGGAGGGGGGTTGTTCTTACACATGCGCTCATTTCAAAAACTCACTAACAGTCTTTGGTTTCTCAGTCGACGAAAAGCCATGGGTGTGATTAGTGATAATATGCAGTACTGGATTAATAAATACCCCAATGCTACTATTATTTTGGGTGGGGATTTTAATATGG
Source organism: Megalobrama amblycephala (assembly GCF_018812025.1). Lineage (NCBI taxonomy): Eukaryota > Metazoa > Chordata > Actinopteri > Cypriniformes > Xenocyprididae > Megalobrama > Megalobrama amblycephala. Next base: position 4,308,749 of record NC_063047.1, read on the forward strand.
TATTAAACAGTGATTTGGATAGATTTCCTTCTAGAACTGCTTCTATTTAGTCCAATTATGGATCATATTGTCGCCAATGGGAGCTGTGGAAGTTCGAAATCAGTAAATATTTCAGAACATTTGGTTGTAACTTAGCTAAACTTAAAAAAGCAGAAGAAAATAAGGTGGTGTCTAAGATTGCAATACTTCTTCCAAATCCCCAGACCTGTTCTCTGAATCTAATAAGCTTGAGTATGCTGAACTGCAATGTAAGTTAGATGATCTGTACACATATAGAGCACAGGGCGTTTATTTCAGATCTAGACACTGTTGGAAATCTCAGAAGCATAGACCAGGAGTCTCTTGAAGCAGAAGTTACTCTTTATTGAGAAACACGCTGTGCGTCGCTGTGGTCATCCAAAGTCTAACTAAAGCAGTGACTTGGTAGTTCATATACATTCAAGGGGGAGGGATACATAGAGTAGACGTGTGGACAATCTAAACAAAGGATGCAAATGCAGTACAGGAATCAGATCATTGCCTACATTTCCCAGCCATGATCTAATCAGCATAACTGTGTCATTCAAATGCATAGGTGCTAATCCAATCAGTCTGGCAGTATCACCTATACCTTTACATTATCATAGAGACAAAGGCACTGCTGTATCTTGAGCTTGTCCTGCCAAATGGTCAGGATGTAGGATCCGCAGATCTTAAACAGATTCTTAAATTTGTAATTCCACAGTTCCCCCTTTGAGAGTTCTAATAACTCTCACATAATACAAATTTAAACCTTCTTAAATCCCTTCTATAACATATGTTTGTTAACATAAGTCCCATCTTCCAGTCATGCAACTTGTAACAGTTACAGGCACATACATCTTATTCTATGTCGTGTCCAACATTTATATAAGTGTTGTTCTTTAACTTGAGTATACTGTTGACACACATATACAACGCAGGGTGGTAACATGTTGTATAAACTACATGATGACACAGAAAACCATGTAGCATAAGCGTCGAAGTCCTTAAAGTCCATGGCGCCTGAATATCTGTGGAGTCTGTTCCCTTTAGACTCCATTTCCATGTTTGTCCCAAGATGATTATTTGTCGTTGTGCAACTCCGAGTTGCTTAGATGACTCCGTCATCATGAAGGTTGTTCATGGATATCTGAGGTGATGCTTTACACCAGGTGCTGCTAATGAGACGTCATGGCATACAGACATACCTGCACACAAGAAAACAAAGAAACAGCAGACCAGCAGTATTCATGCATAGACTTTAGTACGTTAGACCTCTGATGATCGTATAGTTTTTCTGTCTAACTCTGATCATCATAAACTTCTAGTGATCGTATAGTGGTTTTGTTCTTCTTTTTCTTAACCTAGTCTTAATCAATTTGACACCTATAGACCAGTAAGGTGGGGATAAACTGAGAGAGGGGGAAACCTATGAGGAAGTCTTCACCACAGGGTTAGCCCCCGAGGCCTTTTGCACTTCGGTTCTTCCCTGGGCTCCTCACTGGTCTGTGTGTCCTATTCTCTCCCTGTAATTAAATTGCAAACTTTATTGTGCTACATCTCCATCTTCCATTGAAACATCAGTCATAGCAGACATCACAACCCATAGAGGAGTGAATGGAGTGTGCTGTAGCATAACATTTAAGGCTGTGAGTGTACTTAACCTGTGTCCCCAAATGGTGGAAGTGATAGTCAACTTTCTTTTGTTCAGAATGAGTCTTTCAGCTTTCTTGTAAATGACTGGGGAAATTAAGCACTCACAGCCCAAATGGTTAGCATGTCAGCAAGCTGCTGCTCCAAGAGTTTGGAGAAGAGGGGAGGGGCAGTTTCAATGTAGCAAGTAGACTGAGTAGGAGCTGAGTAAAACTGTTCATTTCTTTAAATGTCTTTTTGTTTTTCCTACACTCTTTCATCCAATGTCCAGGTTTACCACAGTAATGACAAGTGCCTTCTCTCTTAGGACATTTACGTTTCTGTCGATTCTCTGTGTTGACCTTAAAGGATGCTGCTGCAATCTTTACTCTTGTCTTGACATCAGAGTCTCTTTCCCAAATGGCTAACCTATCCAAGTTGTTTTGCAGGGTTCCATTGGACCATGTGAGGTCTAAGAAAGGCAATGCATTTCTGTATTCTAATGAAAGCCCATCAAACCACATGCGGACCAGTGGTCCATTATCCTCTAACACCTTCTCTGGAGTGTCAGCTATTCCACTGTATGCTGCCGCTGACTGACAAAATCTTTCAGTGTACTCCCTTACAGTCTCATCCTTCTTCTGTACACAACTAGTGATCTTTGACCAGTCTACCTTTGGTCCAACAAGGTTCTGTAACACTCTCAGAACTCCTTCTCTCAATTCACCTTTGCTGGAATGCTGAAACTCAGAATTATTTACAGCACTTTCAAAATCATTGAATTCTGACTCTTTCAGGATTTGTGACATTAGCTGTGTGACTTCAGCTAGGGACATATCATAGAGCTTCATTTTTCTGGACAACTCTGTCCTAAACTCAGAAAAGTTTCTATGCACTGATGGCAAATTCTCAGCAATTCTTTCTATGTCTTCAGGACCTATAGTGGTACTGACTGCTTGTAACTGCAGTATGGGGGTTACAGATGGAACTGTGTCAACCCCTTTTGCCCTACTCTGAGCCTTTTGTCTCACTCCACACACTTCAACTGCATTTACATCTTTATCCATCAATCCAGTATTGCTATTATCCTCAAGTCTACAGAAAGACTGTAAGTCAGGATAGCTTTCATCTGACTGCTGGTCTTTTGAGTCACTTTTGGTTAATGCTTTGTTACGACCCAACTTCTGAGTGAGACGAGACACTCGAGTGTGCAACTGTTTGTTCTGCTCTTCTAACTTAGCAATACGTTGGATTTGTTCTTGTGCAATGGATAGAGTAAATTCTCTATGGCAGCAGAAAATGCCCTTCATATTTTTCTTCCGAATACAAGCACCAAGTACCTTTTTGCATTCTTCAATGGACCAAACTTTTTCTGGATGAATCCCATGATGAGTCCATGTGCTTTCCTAACAATGATTTGAACTCACTATCTGTCCATAAAGGAGTAGCTAGTCCACCTTTCTCAGTTGTTGGAATTAGTCTAGTGTTCTTTCTCAACATTGTGTAATGTCTTTCTGGCACAACAATACACTTCAACACTTCCCTGACAGAGCAGAGGTTAACCTAGTTAATACACATCGTAATGTATTCAACCTTCTCTGACGAGCAGAGTAGAACCAACTTGCTAGCACACTGTAACAGTTGTAACCTTCCCTGAATTAACAAAGGATGAACCTTCTTCTCTAGCAAAGTAGAGGATGGCTATTCTGTTAACACACCACCTTCCCTGATTAAACAGAGGATAACACAAATTATTAGCACGTAATGCTAATCTTCTCTACCTGAACAGAGGCTAAACTTCATCTCTAAAAGAACATTTTTAGAGGATAACTTAGTTAACCAAACCCTACAGCTGTCTGTTAACTCTTCTCTGACGGTGCAGAGGATAACAACTTTGTACTGGTCTTAATGGTTCTTTTGGATAGAGTATCACTCACCAACCCTTGGGTGTACAGGAAAATTCAGCCTGGATCTTCTTTTGGATCAGATCTTTGTTGTGCTTGAAGTTCCAATCTGGATTGAGGTGAGAAGCTCTATCCGGGTCACGGCACCAAAACTGTTGGAAATCTCAGAAGCATAGACCAGGAGGCTTTGGGATCTCTTGAAGCAGAAGTTACTCTTTATTGAGAAACACGCTGTGCGTCGCTGTGGTCATCCAAAGTCTAACTAAGGAAGTGACTTGGTAGTTCATATACATTCAAGGGGGAGGGATACATAGAGTAGACGTGTGGACAATCTAAACAAAGGATGCAAATGCAGTACAGGAATCAGATCATTGCCTACATTTCCCAGCCATGATCTAATCAGCATAACTGTGTCATTCAAATGCATAGGTGCTAATCCAATCAGTCTGGCAGTATCACCTATACCTTTACATTATCATAGAGACAAAGGCACTGCTGTATCTTGAGCTTGTCCTGCCAAATGGTCAGGATGTAGGATCCGCAGATCTTAAACAGATTCTTAAATTTGTAATTCCACAACACAAATGGATAGAGGAAGGAGAATGTAACACAGCATATTTTTTCAGATTAGAAAAGAGTCATTTAAGAACCTCATTAATTGAATCTCTAACTATTAATGGGACAGTGACTCTTTACCATCAAAATTATTCACAAGAGGCAGCTTGTACTTTTCTTGAGTCCGTTAAAAAATTGCAATACTATCTCGGGTAATGACAGAGACCTCTGCAATAGCGAAATTACTTTATCAGAAGTTAAAAACTTTATTATAGAACTTAAAAACAATAAATCAACTGGAACTGACAGGCTTACCACAGAGTTTATAAACCTTTTTTAAAAAATTATCCCCCTTTTTACTTAAGGTCTTTGAAGAAAGCATACAGAATGAGACTCTCCCCCCCAACTGTCACTCGAGGTTTAATTACTTTAATTTCAAAATCTGCTCAACAATGATTATAAAATGTTAGCTATTTGCTAAAAGACTAAAATCTGTACTAAATTCTGTAATAGATTAGTCACAATCTGGTTTTATGAATAAAAGACATATTATTAATAATATAAGATTGGTTCTTGATTTATTAGATTATGCAGAACTGATACTGGAGGACAGCTTCATACTTTTTCTAGATTTCTGTAAGGCGTATGATTCTTTAAAGCACCAATTTATTATTAAGTCATTATATAGATTTGGTTTTGATTTTGGTGATACGTTTTGTAAAGTAATTAAATCACTTTACATTAATGGAAGCTGTTCGATTAAATTAAAGAATGGCACTGCCCCAAGATTTAGTTTATCTAAAGGAGTCACTTCTCCCTATTTATTTTTACTTTGTGTGCAGTTACTTTCAGCGTTCATTTGTGAAAGCGATATTAAAAGTATCCGTATAGCTGATCGGGAAGTTATTATTAGCCAATTAGCAGATGACACCACCTTATTTTTAAGAGATGCTTCCAAAATCCCAATTGATTATATAAAACTGTACTCTTCTTTTCCAATTTTTATGTAAATTCAATTTTCCAGTAACTCCCAAGGAATGTTCCATTGTAATGGACGCTGTTACTAAAGGAGTTGTCATTCTTCTAAGGTAGTCTGTTAGATCATCCAACGCTTTACTTGTTTCTTTAGACCCTTTTGAATTCCCAGTTGGAAAACTGTGCTTTTTGTCACATCCTTCATCACAAAATTATAGAATTAGATCTCTCTTTCAAAAGGACCTTGTAACAATTCCATATGTGGCGTCATATAGGAAGAACTTATTTGAACATATTGATTGGAAAAAAGTATGGACTCTACCTTTGAAATACATAATAACCAACAAGGTTAGAGAAATTCAAATTATTACACAAATTTTGTCCTGCTAAAGTTTTTTTTGAAAAAGTTTGTCAGATATACAGGTGCGGGGCATATAATTAGAATATCATCAAAAAGTTGATTTATTTCACTAATTCCATTCAAAAAGTGAAACTTGTATATTATATTCATTCATTACACAAAGACTGATATATTTTAAATGTTTATTTCTTTTAATTTTGATGATTATAACTGACAACTAAGGAAAATCCCAAATTCAGTATCTCAGAAAATTAGAATATTACTTAAGACCAATACAAAGAAAGGATTTTTAGAAATCTTGGCCAACTAAAAAATATGAACATGAAAAGTATGAGCATGTACAGCACTAAATACTTAGTTGGGGCTCCTTTTGCCTGAATTACTGCAGCAATGCGGCGTGGCATGGAGTTGATCAGTCTGTGGCACTGCTCAGGTGTTATGAGAGCCCAGGTTGCTCTGATAGTGGCCTTCAGCTCTTCTGCATTGTTGGGTCTGGCATATCGCATCTTCCTCATCACAATACCCCATAGATTTTCTATGGGATTAAGGTCAGGCGAGTTTGCTGGCCAATTAAGAACAGGGATACCATGGTCCTTAAACCAGATACTGGTAGTTTTGGCACTGTGTGCAGGTGCCAAGTCCTGTTGGAAAATGAAATCTGCATCTCCATAAAGTTGGTCAGCAGCAGGAAGCACGAAGTGCTAAAGTGCTAAAACGTCCTGGTATACGGCTGTGTTGACCTTGGACCTCAGAAAACACAGTGGACCAACACCAGCAGATAACATGGCACCCCAAACCATCACTGACTGTGGAAACTTTACACTGGACCTCAAGCAACGTGGATTGTGTGTCTCTCTTCTCTTCCTCCAGACTCTGGGACCCTGATTTCCAAAGGAAATGCAAAATTTACTTTCATCAGAGAACATAACTTTGGACCACTCAGCAGCAGTCCAGTCCTTTTTGTCTTTAGCCCAGGCGAGACGCTTCTGACGCTGTCTGTTGTTCAAGAGTGGCTTGACACAAGGAACGCGACAGCTGAAACCGCACTCAAAAAAATGATTCTAGCTGCTTGCTCAGTTTATTTAAATAAAATAAGCTGAACCAACACAAATCTTTAGTTTTTTACTTAATTGGCATTTGCACTCAATTGTATTATGTTAAATGAAATTAAATTTGCAAATTGTTAGGTTAACCTAAACCATTTGTGTTGGGACTACACAAATCATTTATGTTGCATTGATTGAAACTGGGCAGTGGATTTCTAGTTCCCAGCATGCTTTGCGTAGGGATAGATCGGGACAGTAAATGTTGAAATTAAGTGCTGTTTAATGTGTTTTTTAGGAAAGGGAAATACATTTTAAAGTTTGATGTTCAGTTATATTTGACATTTAAAAGAGTTTATGTTATGTCGATTTTTATGAGGTTACCATTATGCTGAAGTGTAGACCTTGTGGTTAGGCTATTGGTGGCTACATGAAATAAATCTATGTTGTTCTCAACAAGCTTTAACTGTGCTAAGGCCAGTGATGAGAAGTTCTTTACCTGATCATTACATGCATGCTACAAATGTTTCACAGAAAACTTGAGCAACTCTGCACAAGGGCACCAGTCTGAATTGCAATAGCACTGGTTGGATCAACAAGAGTGAATTATGTTCAGGAAACATTCACAGAATACGTCAAATGAAACTGGTGTGATCTCATTCAATTAGGATGAATTTTATTCATCAGTACAATTAACCTAGCTTAAGTTCAAATAAATCAGTTCAACTGTGTGGAAATAGGTGTCATAATTGAATTAAGTTAGACCAACAAGTTATTTTTTTGAGTGCGGTGTCTTGCATATGTCTGTGCGTAGTGGTTCTTGAAGCACTGACTCCAGCTGCAGTCCACTCTTTGTGAATCTCCCCCACATTTTTTAATGGGTTTTGTTTCACTATCCACTCCAGGGTGCGGTTATCCCTATTGCTTGTACACTTTTTTCTACCACATCTTTTCCTTCCCTTCGCCTCTCTATTAATGTGCTTGGACACAGAGCTCTGTGAACAGCCAGCCTCTTTTGCAATTACCTTTTGTGTCTTGCCCTCCTTGTGCAAGGTGTCAATGGTCGTCTTTTGGACAACTGTCAAGTCAGCAGTCTTCCCCATGATTGTGTAGCCTACAGAACTAGACTGAGAGACCATTTAAAGGCCTTTGCAGGTGTTTTGAGTTAATTAGCTGATTAGAGTGTGGCACCAGATGTCTTCAATATTGAACCTTTTCACAATATTCTAATTTTCTGAGATCCTGAATTTGGGATTTTCCTTAGTTGTCAGTTATAATCATCAAAATTAAAAGAATTAAACATTTGAAATATTTCAGTCTGTGTGTAATGAATGAATATAATATACAAGTTTCACTTTTTGAATGGAATTAGTGAAATAAATCAGCTTTTTGATGATATTCTAATTATATGACCAGCACCTGTAGATATAAGTTGTATGTCCACAACATACAACTGTAGATATAAGTTTCATGTCCACGATGAAACTGCTCTTCATATCTTCTGGGATTGTCCTCACACACAGCTATTTTTGGACGAATTTTCAAAATGTATTCACTGCAATGTGCTTCCAGGTTTCTCTTTATCTTCTAAGGATGTACATTCACTGCAGTAAATTCACTTGCCAAAATCCTTTATTCATTGTCTTTAGAAGAGAAGTCAAACAGTACATCCAAAATATTTCTTCATCTAAGAATCTTAAAGCACTTAAAGTCCCTGTAAAGTCAATTCTGAGAATTCTTTCTAAACACTTTATAAATGTTACAAATGTATTGCTGAAACACATTACAAAGTCTGTGAATTGAGTAATGCTTAATTGTGAAGTTAGAGCGTTAAACAGTTTTTCACCAAGTCTCTGCTCAGGATTTTTTGGGCGGAGCTAAAACGGGGGTCTAATGACGCACATCGTCCCCCGAGCATAGCCCCTCCCCTAACACTATATAACTGTCGATGACGCACCGAGCGTGGCGCCGCCTCTAACTCTACAGCGGTTCACTCGCTCAATCTCGAGTGTCATTAGTCATACAGCCCTTTGTACATTTAGCTAGTAATGCCTTCGTCACGCAAATGCATATTACATGGTTGTTAAAATATACAATATGCTCGGTCTCCTTATTTACATTTCCTAAAACGATGATATGAAGGATTCTAAAGTGATCGTTCTACACCGGACAATTTTACAAACTTTCATCAGACAGCTGGGATTCACAGATAATCCGCTGTTTTTGGTGAATGTGACTGAACAGACCTCGTCCCCCCCTCCCGCCTCGGCCGTCTTACCGTCCCGACCATAACCGATGATGGGGCCGGACAGAGTCTCTCCCGTCCCGGTGTTACAATATATTCGGTTCCTGAAATATTCTGTTCCACTGGGTGGCGCTTACACGAATATTCATGAGATCCTGCTATTGTGGGCGTGTCCTTGAGACAACGCGCAAGTGAATGGAACTGAAAATATTAGCACACGCTCCTCAAATTGCAACGGTTTAATAGATTATTTCGAAAAGGTAATAAAATATACAATGTTAGTCAACAGTTCACATGTTCAAAACAATGCATAGTTTGTGTAATATGATAAATTGTCTAAGCTATTTTGCCTGATTGAGTACTGGACAGGCATTCAGATAAACGGTTAACCTAAGGATACAGAGCAAACATGAGCCAATAACCTTGTTTTGCACTGATGTGTTTTATGTTTAGCTTTTTTATTATTATTGAGGCTTTATTTATTTATTTATTTTTGAATAGTTTGATTAGTCTGCTTTCTTCGTTGTCATTCTGTGACTACAGTACTGCATAGTGTTGACAACTTGAAATAAACCTCAAATGTATCTGTGTCCTAATAAAAATAAGGTATAGACTGGTGTGAATATTCGATGTCAACCTTAATTTCTTGATTATTATTCAATCAATATTGGTGCACATTGAGTTTTTCACTTTCAACTGTTTTCCAGCAAACGTGTAGCTAATGTTTGTACAAACAAAAAGATTCAACAACTGAGACATAAACTGAACAAATTTCATAGACGTTCGATGAACATCTGAAAGTCTGATGTGGCACCAGCTATTTTACAGAGCATCTCATCCTCAGCACCAGATTTGCTAGAACTTGCTGTGAGATGTTCCACTCTTCCATCAAGGCAATTCACATTCTCAAACATGTCTGGTGGGACTTATGGTTTGGCACTGGAAGGACAATCAGCTGTCCTTCTGTCTCCCTGTAGCACTGTCTCAGGTATCTTACAGACATTGCAGTTTATTGCTCCTCTGTTCACATCGGCAGTCTTCATACCTCCTGCAGCAGGACTAAGGCACGTTCACAGGTGATCAGAGACCCTGGGCATCTTTATTCTGGTGTTTTTCAGAGTCAGTAGAAAGGCCTCTTTAGTGTCCTAAGTTATTGTAACTGACCTTGATTGACCTATAGGTGCATGTGCAGTTGAAAAACATGACAAACATTGTTAAAACCCTTTCTAAAGATCTGTAAAGCTTATTTGGATTGTACAAAATTATCTTTAAAATATTATCCTGATAATTTACTTTTTATTTTATTTTATTTTTTTAGATTTTTTCATTTTTTCTTAGTTTTTTATTTCAATTTTTAAAACAACAAATCCATTTGTAGCTTTTTTAAATATTAATTACATTAAATATCATAACAAGTACAGAAGTAATTACTCTATGAATGTAACTCAAATTAAAATTCAAAACAATGTGTGAAATGAAGCAATGCAAAATGTGAGCTTCTGAGGTAAATATTTAAACAGGGCCTTGACACTTGGGAACAGCCTTCATGCATGTCCAGATCACACACTGCCAAGACTTCAGCTCTCACATCCAATCTGAAACAGACAGTGACTTTCAAGATGATGAGTATAATGTGGAATCATAAAAGTAAAACAAGACCATATTATGACATTGTTGATAATAACAAGTAGGCTATAACGTCATCTTGTAAAGTAGCTGTCTATTTTTTTTTTCTGTGCATTTGTGCTGCATTACCTCAAATAAATAAATTATATTATTATCAGAATTATTTTATTTGACTGCTTTAAAAATTGTTTTAAATTAGGCTACATAAGGTTGTTTGAGTATGTGTTATGTTTGACACATTTAAGGGTTTTGTGCTGCAATATCCTGCCTTGTCAAACTTTAAATAAAATGAAACTAAACTATAATTTCCTATCATAATTATAATATTTTAAACAAAAATAACATTCTTTAAGTAGCTGCTGGCATGAAGACTTTCATCAAAACAAAGCTCCAAAGGTTTATATTTCAAAAGAATATTTTATTAACATTTCGAAATAATCTATTAAACAGCTGCAATTTGAGGAGCGTGTACTAATATTTTCAGTTCCATTCACTTGCGCGTTGTCTCAAGGACACGCCCACAATAGCATGATATCATGAATATTCGCGTTAGCGCCACCCAGTGGAACAGAATATTTCAGGAACCGAATATATTGTAACACCGGCCTTCATCCTCCCGTCTCGCGGCGCCGTCATTTGTCGACTCGACAACAGTCCGGCAGTACGTGCCCAATGAGTGTAAGTTGTCGTGTGTGCTTATGTTATAATTAGTAGGTAGTCCACAGTAACTCTACTAAAATGTGCAACCCTCTAACGTGATTCTTTTGTTTATATGCATCAGTATGTTTGACTCATTAGACAAGTAAGTTGAGGCTGCAGCTCTCGCGAGTGGGTGTGGTTTCAGCACCGACAGCGGACACGCCCCCAGCGTTTGAGAGCAGAGAGCGCTGCCTATTTTTTCGAGATTTTGATAACTTATTTCATTTACTTGCAGATTTTTTTAATGATTCAGATTTGGCTGGGTGGTTAATAACACATTTTTCTGTGGGGTGACAAGCTCAAAACACATACTTTAAAATGACTTTACAGGGACTTTAAGACAATAAACTTGTTTCAAGTTTTTATTTTATTAAAGTTTTTTTTCTTCTCTCTCTCTCTCTCTCTCTCTATATATATATATATATATATATAATATGTGTATGGGATAAAAAAAAAAATATCCACAAACCACCAACAGAGCATATAAAATACCAAAAATAAAAATATATATTTTTTAAACATCGCTAAGTGTAACGACCACAACAAACGGGACACTTTTCAGACGCGCATTCCGACTTCGCCTCAGCACCAGGTGCCAGTCAAACGAGCGAGGAAAAGGTAGGTGACTAGATGTCAGATGAGATGTTGTCAGGCTATGTCGGTAAAACTCAGAAAAATGAACATGATGTGCTCGTGGCGCGCACTCAAGAATTGCAAGCGCAAATGCGCCGGCGCGCGCTGCATAATTACTTTATTATAGCTTAAATAAAGCGCAAAAGAAACTACGAGCATGCACCGTCGTTGTTCTGCTGTAAGTTAAGTCATGAAATTACCAAACATGTGATTAAAGCTGCCTCAAAACTGTGCATGTATTTGTTGACATGGTTTTAAAGCTGCTATCCAATTTGTTGGCCTTAAAACGTCTTAAAAATGCACATATGTACACCAGGGAAATCTAAATTTTATGAAATCTGAGGTAAACGTATATTTCTACAAATGTGCGCACTTTTGGAATAAAAGTTTGTATGTGTATGCACTGTGATCAAAATATAAATGGGACCAAACGCGATTGAATAAGGTTTGTATCTCATTATTCTATTAATAACTACTAGGGGTGTGACGAGATCTCGTGGCACGAAAATGAATAACAGTTTTCTTTTAATCTTATTAAGCACAAACAGTAAGGTTTCATTTGTTAACATTAGTTAATGCACTGTGAACTATCATGAACTAACAATGAATGACTATTTTTATTAACTAACATAAACAAAGATTAATAAATACTGTAGCAAAGATATTGCTCATTGTTAGTTGATGTTGGTTAATACATTAATGTTAATAAATGAGACCTTATTGTAAAGTGTTACCATTTTTATTTATACTGTTTTTATTTCTATGATAAGTTTGTGGAAAGGAGTTCAGTTAGGAGGTCAAAAGGAACTGAAATCATACAGAAGAGAAGTCAGTCAGTTGAGTTAGTAGCAAAACCTTTTACAGTACTTGAGTATTGTTGTCTTTTACTGCATATGATAATTCATACTCAGAAACTGAAATGACTTTCATTACGAGATGATTAGTTAAAACATTTCAAATACATCTGCAGACTATTTTTTCTAGTCATGTATTTTGCCATTGAGGATTTCTTAAAAATAGTGTGTAAAAATCTTGTCTCGTCTCGTCTCGTGAACTCAATCTCGAGTCTCGTCTCGTCTCGTGAGATACCTGTCTCGTCACACCCCTAATAACTACCGATTGATTTTGCATTTCAGAAATTAAGAATTATCAGTGTCATTGCAGTGTTGCAAATATCTAAGCTATCTAATACTTAAAATCTCATGGTTAAATTAGATTTTAGATTTTTTTTTTTTTTTTTTGTAAAAATGTTTCTGTAACAGCTGCCAAAAATAGTATATAGCTCCACTGTGGTTTTTAACAAATAAAAAAAAAAAAAAAAAAAAAACCTTTTCAAAACACACCCCCCCCCCCCCCCCCCAACCCGTTTTTTTTTTTTTTTTTTTTTTTTTTTTTTTTCAGAAATCGCATTAAAATAAAATAAATAAATAAAAATAAATAAATAAAATTCAAGTACAGGTCTCTGTAGGTTAGTAATAATCAGTGGGCGAAGCCATAAACAGGGGGGCGTTTTTGAAAGCGTTACCTGATTTGCCCACGTCAGAGTGTGGGTAGGGTTTAGGGGGTGGGGTCCCGTGAGGGGGATTATCTTCATTGCATGATATATAAACACCCACTAGTTTGAAAACACCCACAAATACAGAAACGCCCAATTTTGTTCCGCAGAGACCTTATACTCCTCAAAGTACAAGAAGACGTTTGGATATACTTTCTGTTTGACGTTCGGACGCTTGATTTAAGCACGGAGTACCCGCCATAGGGTAAAGGAGTGATACAATCCGAGCATCATAAGTGCTAACTGCTAATAAACTGTGCCCCTCTGAATGGATCGGTGAAGTTCGATCGCTCTGGTTGTGATTAATACAACCTGGAACCAACGTTGCTTCATTTGCTGTCTCTCTCCATCCGAAAGCATAACACGCACGAATCGTGTCATATTTCTCTCAGTAAGCTCGCTGTGTATTTTAAATCCATGGCTGATGAAGAATTGGAAGCCATTAGACGGCAACGTGTGGCCGAACTGCAGGCGAAACATGGGGTAAGAGAAACGGAGAAAGAAACGTCCAAAATATCGCTTTTTATAGCTGTAAATTGAACCGCACATGTCAGGCCCTTGAATATGAGTCAAATCTGTCTACGTCATTAGCATTTATTGATGGATTCATGAGTTTCAGAGCTTCATACTGAACATAAGATAAGTTACCAAGAGTTATTTTTATTTATTGATTTCAGTTTATGTTTGTAGAGTATACGGAAGCTAGCTAGCAGTGGCTAAATTACTAGTCATCAAGCGACAGCCAGTCTTAAATATTCATCCTAAACAGGCGTTAATTTAGAAATAAAGACGCCAAACTGCATTTCTGCATTAAGGCATAAACTTTAGAAAATAATAACCAGAAGCAACAATAACACCTTTCAAATATCTTCAAAACCTTAAGTTCAATAGTCAGTCCCTAGCATACATGGACGATTGAGTCAAATTCCTTATGTTTTTTTTTTTTGTTGTTGTTGTTTTTGTTTTTTTTAATTTATAGGTTTCATTTAGATTAAAAGTTCTAACTGGAATAAAATGATGAAAGATATGTGTGAATTTTGCATATCCCTTTTAGGACCATTCCAATGACCAGCAGGGGCAGCAGGAGGCCAAACAGAGGTACAACAAACAAAAGTTTCTGTGTTGCAAATGAAATTGTATTACAAGTTATTGGTCTTTGAGAAAAAAGTAAAAAAAAAAAAAAAGCAGCATTCAGGATTTTTACATTACAATTACTCAAGGTCAGAAGGTCTCTTAAATCTGTTTATATAGTTAAATTTAGAACCTTTTTAATAAAATTTAATTTAACGCTCAGTTTATGGAAGGGATAATCCATGGCTAGCGGTGCATTTTACGATTTTAATGCACGACATGGTGGCTAAGAACTACCTGATGAGAAGCAGAGCACATTCAAATCGTTTAATGCTGCATATAATTAGCCTATAAAAATTATAACAAATTTGTGTTTAAAAAAAACAAGCAAATGTATTTCACAAAAATGGCTGACACAAGAACCGTCCCACTTTACTTAACATACACATAAACTATGAGAATATCACTAACACTGATGAATATGCAGTATAAGGTAAGGTCGCTTTTATTTATTTTTTAAGGTTATTTTTATTGAATAGCAGTCCCAAACAAGAAGTGTCAACAGATTTCATGCACATCTTCCAAAATAAAAGTCTCGCATCAAAAGTTTGTTGTTTCTTTAACCGCACACTCCGACCCACTCAAAACGGTCTTGTGAATCACTTTTGGGTCATGACCCACCAGTTGAGAAGTACTGGTTTAATGCACAGCTAGTCGTGGATTATCCCTCTTATACCATGGTCATTTGCCAACATTGACTACTTAAAGCTGTTATTGTTGTTTGCAGTGCAATATTTGACAGGAACGATAAAAAAGACAATTATTTTCATCAGTTATGGTTCATTATATATAGCTAGGCTTGGGCTGGTATGAGATTTTGACGGCATGATAACCTTAAAGCTGCTGTAGGTAACTTTTGTAAAAAAAAATATTTTTTACATATTTGTTAAACCTGACATTATGTCCTGACAGTAGAATATGAGACAGATAATCTGTGAAAAAATCAAGCTCCTCTGGCTCCTCCCAGTGGTCCTATTGCCATTTGCAGAAATACACCGCTCCAGGTAAGAAACAACCAATCAGAGCCAGGAGGAGTGTCTTAGCAGTGTCAATCAATCAAGATTGCGTGCGCGCTGATCACACCCCTCTCATGCACAGTGTACAGGCGTTCAAATTAGGGCTGCACGATTTGGGGAAAATGTCATATTGCGATTATTGAGGTCAATATTGCGATTGCGATTTGCGATAGCGATATAATAAACAAATAGTATCATGAGTCATCTTGCTTGGTTCTCAATGAAAATACACACACAGATTACTGATAATGCTGAAATGTGTATTTCTCAACTCAAACTAGCAACAACAGCAAACAAATGCACAACGTTTTCAAATTAAAATATTTTTATGAAATTAAATAACATCTTTGCATTACTGCAAACTTGTTATAATCCCATTTAAGATATTTGTTTCTTTACTAATCTGTAGTGGTTCAACGGATCACAAAACTCAGGGTTCGGATCACATCACGGTTATGACGTCACAGATCGGATCATTTTTCGGATCAGCACAAAAAAAAAAAAAAAATTGGATGGGGGTAACTTAACTTTGCATTTATTACTTAGCCCACTTAAACTATTCTGATACCATAGCATAAACTGCTAGCCTAAATAATACATTATTAAAGGCAAGTGAACAGACTGTAAAAAGAACAAATACTGTACACCAATTACAACAAGCATAGATAAATACTACATAAAGTTACAAATAAAGTATAAGGTCTAACTGTAGTATTAATTTTCATGCACAGAAATGTAATAATTAAATGTAAAAATGACACTGTTCATTGTATAAATTCAATATAGATTAATCTTTGTTAAAGCTGTGTTTTGTTGTTTGATTTACATGACAGACAACAGCAGGTATTTATAGGTTGCTGTCACTTTAAGAGTAAGACCCTATGCACGCACACATCGGACAGATATACATCCGAATTCTCACCTCGTTCAATTAAGACATAACTGAATGTGTTTACATGAATACTTGCTGAGAGGGGTATTTTGACTGACATAATGCGTGTATGTGACCATCCAAGTGCATTGAGGACGCGAAAGAGAAATCAATTTGGAGTTCGCGAGCTATAACGCGCCTCTCTCTCTCTCTCTGTGCGCGCCAGCCTTGTATGTATGTGCGTCATGTGCGCACCGATAACAGCGCTGCGTGCGATACCGAATTAAATCCCCTTTCCTCTTCAACCACTACTAATCTGGGTTTCTAATCTTATAGCCAAAATATCGCCATATAACAGAGGTAGCGTTTTTTCTTGCCACCAGTTCAGTGACCGTTTGCTCCACATCCATCTTTACCCGTTCTCTGCGCTGCACACCGGAAAAGTCATGACCGTGCGCGCCACACATGGCACTGCCTAAACTGAAACTGACTGGTCTTCTTTTATTAGCGGTGTATAAAATGGGCAAACAGCTCTCAGATAATGGGTTGTTGTGTCCACACATGTATTTTTTAATTTTTTTATTTATTTATTAACTTAATATTTTATTTCATAAAATCGCAGCATTTTGCGTCATATAATCGCACAAGCTTGACATCGCGATTGCGATATGATTAATCGTGCAGCTCTAGTTCAAATTCAAGATTACCGGCGTGCCGCAGCTTTGCTTATGGCGGACAAACAATCCAAACTGCCAATTCCTCAAGTGGCTCCTGCTCATAAAATAAAGACGGGTAAACGGAAAAAGACAGATGACGATGATAAAAAAGCCAAAAAGAAAGAATTAGATAGAGCCCGAAATAAAACAAGGGTAAATATCGGAGCGGCTTTTCCGAGGTGGAGGGAGCTATCCCTGCTTGATTTGTTTCATTTTTTAAGAACTACACAACTAAGATGATTTCAAAACAGGACTGACAAATTATGTATGGCATAGTTTCTAGTAGATTTCAGGGTGGTCCTTTGCATATAACATCGTTTTATTTCGCCATAAGCAAAGCTGCGGCACACCGGTAATCTTGAATTTGAACGCCTGTACACTGTGCATGACAGGGGTGTGATCAGCGCGCAAGCGAGCTTGATTGATTGACACTGCTAAGACACTCCTCCTGGCTCTGATTGGTTGTTTCTTACCGGGAGCGGTGTATTTCTGCAAATGGCAATAGGACCACTGGGAGGAGCCAGAGGAGCTTGATTTTTTTCACAGATTATCTGTCTCATATTCTACTGTCAGGACATAATGTCAGGTTTAACAAATATGTAAAAAATATTTTTTTACAAAAGTTACCTACAGCAGCTTTAAGCAAAAAATAAAATTACGGTTTCACTGTATTGCAATTACAGCTCTAAAATGTGTTGTTTTTAAATATAGCGTTAAACTTTTTTTCAGTTGAATGCTATATTTTGTTATTAAGCAATATAGAATATTTGGAACCGTAGTAAACATGTCAGGTTAAATAATAAAACAGTTGAATTCTTAATTAAATTAAAATAAATGCAGTCACTTAAGTGAGTCTAAATCTGTAGCACAATGAATAGAACATAATTTAATTATTTTCTTAAAAAAAAAGTCACTTAAGTGAGCCAGGCATGTGATCAGCTAAAGACAAAAAAGAAGGAAAACCGGACTCTATCTAACCCCATCCCCACAATTATTATTATATTTTTTAAATTAAATTAATAAAGACATATCTTAATATTGTACTGTAAAATAAATTAAAAACCTGAGTATTTATAATCCATTTATTATAATATTACATTAATATACAAATTACTTCTGATAAAATAATAATAATAATATAAAATAAATTTGTCTTTGTTGACAACAGATTTATAAACGATTCTCACTATGGATGGTTGGTGCACGTTGCATTCCCAAATGCAAATTATAAGCGACTCAAACACACAAGCAGATAAGCATTTACTGTGAATCGAAGCTGAAAGCTGTCTTACTCTATGCAGCGCGTCAGACTATATTTATATAATTACATTACATCCGTTGCAATTTGATGATCATACTAAGTCATATAAAATTCTCACATCTATGCATTGTCAATTTATAAAAAAAGTTACTGGGCAACTGGTGGTGAATAACACCGTTTCAGCGCAGATTTTTGCTCAAATTTGGCGCTTTGAACCCTGGCTAACTGTCCCACAGATGGCGGTGTGAGCTTGTGCAGTGCTGTCAGAAGTGTTTGAAATAAATGCATTAGAAAAGGTAACATTTTGCAGTTTATTTAGTACTGTTTAGTACTTTTTCATACCGCGGTATACCTTGAAACTGGTAACCGGCCCATGCATAGATATGCCATTCTGCCTGCTTTGAATCAGACAAGTATTGAAAGTATTGTGTAAGATTACATTTATTTGGATTAAAGAATTACAGCATTTATTTGAATTATTGAGAGAGAGATAATGATGTGTGTAAGAATTACCTGTGTCTGTTCAGCGTCTCTCTCTATTTACAACGAAGCTGTGAGTTTAATTAACCGGTGACGTGTACCCCCAGTTGCTGTGAAATATAATGTAGTGAAGTAGTGAAGCTGTTTTGTTAATAAAAGTTGCGGGGCAGCATTGATAAGTTTCTGTGCTCCTGAATGTCTGGGTGCACAGCTGGATCTCCGATCTCTGTGCGAGTGACGTATGTGTGTGCTCGCTTCAATGAAAACAGCACATTAATATAGAGCGGTGATTAAACTGACTTTGAACTACCTGTGCATTAAACGGTTTTATTGCACACCTTCTAGCCAATCAAAATTGAGTATTCAGAAAGACCATGGTATAATGCCCTGTAAAAAGCAGCATTTATTTAACAACATTTTGTGTAGTTAATTCTGCCTATTTCTTGTTTAGACTGATTATGTTTGAGCAGTTTTATTGTCATTGTGTCTTTCATAGAGAGGCTGAGATGAGGAACTCTATATTGGCTCAACTCTTAGATCAGTCTGCCCGTGCCAGATGTAAGTCCATTTAAAAACCTTTGACAAGCTATCACTTGTATTGTCATGCAAGCATGTATTTATATTCATCTTCGAATATACTTTCTCTATTCTTAGAAGTAATTTCATTTTCTGCTGTTGTTTCAAACTGAAAAGGCTTTCGTTCATCCTTGGAAAACAAAGATATTTGTAATATTCTTTAACCATTTTTGCCAGTCCATTGAATAGGACATAAGAAAATATATCAAGAAAAAGAAAATATCGATACACATGAATATTGCGATATTATGTTTGACGATACTGTATTGACATTTATTTATGAATTTGTTTACATCCAAGATCCGTGCCAGTGACTTTGTGTTTGGTTTAAACCTGACCACTAGGTGGCAGTGTTATCTCAGATAACATATCTCAGATAACATAATGTCACATAAACTGTGACATTGAGAAGTACAAGGGTGCATCAGTAGGGGTTCAATCACTAACTGACCTGCCAGTGGCTGGCAGTCCACCCCGGCAAGTTTCAGCAACCATTGATTTTTGGCAGATTTTGTTTTGTGCTTCTTCCTCTCTTGCTCCAGCAAATTACATTTATGTATTGTTGTGCATCTGTTCCCATGAGTCTGTTCTTTTATGTTTTAGAGGATTTTGTTGCAATTAAAGCAGTCAAATATTCTCTATCCCAACTGGTGACTTATGGCTGCTTTGGTCCAGCCAGCCGCTATTAAGCATCCAGTTTGACGCGTCCTCTACCACTCTACACTGTTTTGAGAAGTTCAATTTTTTATTTTGTTATTATTGTGAAACTATTCTTATGGATCTATTCTTTTTCATGACTGATCTTTTGGGACGATTTATCCCAAAAATGTGGTCAAATGACTGTGATCCTGACTGGTTGGTTACTGCCGCTTACACTGGCATCTCAGCTATACAAGTTTAACGCATTCCTGTTTAACTCTCGCTGTAAGGAAAAACGTTGTTTTATTATTATTAATATATCCTTATGAATATATTCCTTTACATCCCTCTACAATGTGAGTAAATCACTCGCATATGTGACTAAATCTTGACTCTGGGTGACTAAATAATGTCTATCATTCTCCATTGGCTAATAAATTCTTAGATTTTACTTGCGTGTTAGAGTCTAAATATAACTGAAGCATAGATATATTTTCACTCTCTGAACACTGACTGAGCGCTTGAGAGTTTTGCTCTCCGTCATGTGATCTGTACTATTTCAGTTCAGCTCAATGGATGCGAAGCATACCTGTATTTGATGTACCTCAAACTTTAGTGTGAAGGCGTTTTACACCCGTAAGACCTTCGTTCATCTTTGAAACACAAATTGAGATATTTTTGATGAAATCCAAGAGGTATCTGACTCGTCCATAGGCAGCAATTTAATCACCACTTTCAAGGTCCAGAAAGGTACTAAAGACATCGTTTAAATAGTCGACATGTCTGCAGTGGTTCAACATTAATTTTAGGAAGCGACGAGAACATCCATCCATCCGTATATATATATTGTTGTGGAAAATATGCAGTTGTCCTGTTCTGTTTATAAGATTTGAGTTAATTGTTCCTTAAGAAAAACAATACAACTGTTATTTGCAAGAAAACATTTATTGAGATATGTGATTTATAATATGAGTTAATTGTTTAAGAAAGACAAAACAACTGGTTTTTATAAAAGCATTTATTAAGAATGTCAATTACGAAAAGAGACAACACATTTTATTGTTTTAAAAGCTTTTAAGAATGTTTATAAAGAAAGACAATACAACTGTTACTGTAATTGAGTTCAGATAATTTGTTTATTAAGAAAGATGCTACAAGTGTTGTTTTAAGCATTTATTAAGAGCATTTTGGTAGAATAGGGAAAAAAAAACATTAGAAAAGAGTATTAGAAAGAGCTTTGCTAACTAACGTAGAAAAGCAGGTAATTACCTTAAGAAGATGTGTTGCGAGACGAGACGCAGGAGACCGCAAAGGAGAAGAGTCCGAGAACAGGCAAAAGGCTTTATATAGACAAAATCAATTTTCTAAAAATTAATGTGATGTTATTGGGTCAAAAGAGGTGAAAGTCACACATAATTAAAAATAGCCTTAAAGTTTAGTTACAAGGTTTTCTTGTGATCTTGTCATGTACAGGTACATTTTACAGACAAAAAGCACATTGAAATAAGCAAATAAATATCTGTATCTGAAGCTAAAGTGCTAAATATTGAGAATCCAACAGCACGTGTATATATATAATTCTAACCCCAAACGATCGTCCACTGATCAGATCCAGCTGATAATCGCTTAATTTGATTCTAAAAATCTGTCAACTTGACGCTCACATAAACTGATCACAGTTTAATGATGCAAAAGTACGCCGCTCAAGCCGAAGAGGCGAATATGAAGGGCTGAGCAGCAGCGGGCTAGAGTAAAATAACGCACCTACAAGGTGCGTATAATTTAAATTACTTTATTAAATAAGTCTCAAATGATTGGCACTAACAGTAGCTTTTGCTCTTCTGCACTCTTCTTGAAACTCTAACCTTCATTAAAGCGCCAAGTGAAGGGTTGCCAGATATCACACCTAAACAAGCCCCATAAAATGTAATAGCAAAACTACCAGGGAAACGAATATAAACAATATAACTAATAAAGTTAAAAGGAAGGAAATGTAATTTATTATGAATATAACAGTTCTCTGAAGTTGGAGAGTATCGAGAGAAGGTTACGAGAATACTTTTTGTGCGGAAAAACAAAAATACAACTCATATATATTTACAACTCATAACCGACTGCATTTATGAGAAAACTCATTGAGATGGGCATTTTGGGCAAATTGGAACTGGCCTCATATCTTTGACTGTGGACTTTTTTTGAGGATACAGATATTTGCAACTGTTTACGTAATAAAAGCCTTAAACAAAATTTTGATAAATTCGTATTACATCAGTTGCATTGCTTGTCTCACAAGGCCCAACGAAGCTTCACATGATAAAAGGAGTTAGTTAACGTTAGTTAACGTTAAAGGAGTCATGAGCTGCATTGTTTTGTTTTATGTTTCCTGGGGTGCACTTATAATGTTAGTATGCTTTTTACATCCAAAATTGTCATAATTTATAAATAAAAGGCATTTTTCCTACCTTGATTTTAGCCCTCTGGTTTGAACGCTCTGTTTGAAGGGGCGTGTCTGCTGTGAGACATCCACTGCTGTGATTGGCTGACATCTTTCCATTTGAAATAGCCAAGTATTACTCTCTCTTTTAGCATGTTTTTACCATTACAGCTCTCAAGGTTAACTAATCGTGAAAAGTGTTGCATTACATTTAGATCTATGGCATTATATTTACAGTAGATCGTGGCATGAAAGTTTGCAGAGATGAAACTGCATTTACGACAAAACTCATTGAGATGGGCATTTTGACTTTTGAATTTTGTATGCACATGTCTGTTCAAGCGAAAGAGAAGGGAATTCAGTGTTCACAAACATCACATGCTGTCTGCGCAGCTCTGTGTGCAGACATACAAAACAGCGCACAAGTTCCAGTCTTTTTGCACTTGATGTTTAAACTGACAGGACTTAAAAACACATGCAAATGATAAACTGTCACTCTATGATGGTTAAAACTTTGGAATTAATCTGTGAATTCCAAACCAGGGGGCAGCTGACACATATGGATCACGGATCATCTACGATCCCTATGCTACATCGTACATCCTACGATGTGACTATCGCGAATGCGCACATCGCGATACATTGGTGCTAAAACGATATATTGTGCAGCCCTATGTCTGCACACCTAAAGAATCCTGCAAGCGCTTTACTATTTTCCCTTTACTTAGACTGCACAAAATCGTGATTAGTGATATAAGCAAATGGAGATCCCACTGTTTTGATCAAATAAAAAAGTTTTTGCTCCTGTTCATATCCTGTTGTAATCCCTGTATCGTAATGCATATCGCATTGCCAGATTCTTGGCTATAAACAGCCCTACCATCAGCCCTACACACTTCATATGATGAACATATTTTAGTTGGGTTTAGTTAGCTTTCATTCACACATTTTTCAGCTTCAATTTACTATTTTTGAAGTGCTTTATGCATGTGCATTGATTTGCGTTCTGAAGATGAACAAATGTCTTATGGGTTTGGAAAAAACATGGGGGTGAGTAAAGAACTTTAATTTTTTTATGTGAACCCTTTAAATATTTATGATGTTCCTGCTGCTTTTTCTTTAGTGAGTAATTTGGCTCTTGTAAAGCCAGATAAAGCGAAAGCTGTGGAAAATTACCTGATTCAGATGGCTCGCTTTGGACAACTTGGAGGAAAAGTAAGATGGCAGATGACGCATCATTAATGTGTTTTAGAATGTACATTTTATAGCATCAGGTGTTGTATGTTTAGATTACAGAGGCTGGATTAATTGAGATCCTGGAGAAAGTCAGTCAACAAACAGAGAAGAAAACAACTGTAAAGGTAAGTACTTTGGTATAATTAAAAATCTGTTCATGAGATTGTAAAACTTAAAGCACCATAAATCTACGAGTAAACATAAGTTCAGTGAATGTCTCTGTTTTGTTCCCAGTTTAACCGGCATCGTGTAATGGACTCCGATGAAGAGGATGATGACTAATATGCAGGTGTCATAAATCAACTGGGCTTTCTGTACTCACAGTACTTTTGGTACTCTGGTCTGACTGCTGACCAGGGCATGACTATGACTGACAGATCAATTGTCCTGCCCAATACACAATCACAGCCAAAGAACTTTGATCTGTGGTGATACAGGAACTCTTCATCTAAATACTGTTTCTGTTACCGTTTTTTCTTCTTAGTCTTTAGTTTCTCTTTACTCTCTACATTTTTAGATGTGTGTTTTTTTTTTTGTTTTTTGTTTTTTTGAGAATACAGTGGACATTTCTGATCTATTGTTATTGCAAAAATTGGAACTGGCCTCATCTTTGATTGTGGACTTTTTTGAGGATACATATATGTGCAACTGTTTACATAATAAAAGCCTTAAACAAAATTTTGATAAATTCTTATTACATCAGTTGCATTGCTTGTCTCACAAGGCCCAACAAAGCTTCACATGATAAAAGGTATCTCTTTAACGTTAAAGGGGTCATGAACTGCATTGTTTTGTTTTATAATGTTTCCTGGGGTGCACTTATAATGTTAGTATGCTTTTTACATCCAAAATTGTCATAATTTATAAATAAAAGGCATTTTTCCTACCTTGATTTTAGCCCTCTGGTTTGAACGCTCTGTTTGAAGGGGCGTGTCTGCTGTGAGACATCAGTGTAAACGCCCACTGCTGTGATTGGCTGACATCTTTCCATTTGAAATAGCCAAGTCTTACTCTCTCTTTTAGCATGTTTTTACCATTACAGCTCTCAAGGTTAACTAATCGTGGAAGTGTTGCATTATATTTAGATCGTGGCATGAAAGTTTGCAGAGATGAACACTGTGTAGCTGGTCACAGACATGTTGAGCACATGAAAGCAGTGATCTGTACTTAATTTCTGTACAGTAACAAATACTTTCATCTTCACTAACAGTGCAAACGCGATATAACTAAGAGATTTTTGCGCATGTCAGTCTTGATAAACTCGCGTTGTTTGACGGCTCCAGCGCGCGCTACTCCAAAGATTGCAAAGGGAGCTTTCTTTGATCGCTTTCTTTGTATAATTTAATCACTGTTAAATTACAGATTATTTTCACATTTAGTCACGGGTTTTATATACTGACACACAGATGAACATATGACTGTAGCCTGAATCATTACATATGAGATCAGGCAAAATGAACAAAGTTAATTACATGTTGCATTACTGTCGAGTCCAGGCACTGCACAATATTTTGTAATCCTCAACAGCATGTTTATTGCTTGGTAGCTCAATCTGCAAAGCACCACGGCATGTAGGCCTATGTTACTTAGGCTACCTATTCTATTGCATGTCATACGAAATGGGCGGGCTGGGCTAAACAGGCAGTGATGAAGTAGGCATTGATTTTCTTCTGCGGAGGCGGTGCTTGCTGCCCTTTGACGTCATAGATCCCCACTTTGAAAATCCTGTCATTTGCTGGGTCTGGTGTCAATAAAAGCTTTTATTGGACTAACAAGGAAGTTTTCAGCTCTGAAACTTACAGGATATTCTTATAGTATGATGACCTCTTATATGTCAAAAGCTCAAGGAAAAACTGATTTCTCAGTTCATCACCCCTTTAATCATATTTTTTATTTTAACAGACCATGATTGTGCTGAGCATCTCTACATTTTGTAGATCACCTGGTTTTTAATTGTTAAAACAGTCCATGTGACTACAGTGGTTTAACCTTCATTTTATGAAGCAATGAGAATACTTTTTGTGCACAAAAACAAAACAAAAATTACTTTATTCAACAATATCCTTTATTTTGTGTCATTCTCTTATGCTGTTTACGTTCAGCGCTTCCAGGTTCTATGTCAGAACACTAGCTCAGTATTGGCCGATGCTGTGCACATGAGCAGCATGATGCTGGCCAATAATGAGTCTGTGTTCTGACGTAGGACCTTTCTTTAGTTCTCTGTTATTGCTATGATCATAAAATGTGTTCCAACACAAACTCGAACAGTTGATGTCATGTTGGAGACAATCTACAGATCAGGGCTGCATTTCTCAAAAGCATTATGAGCTGCGTTAATTGTAGAGACCATTGTTTCCAATGGTTTTACAATCTACTTACAGTTGTGGTCAGAATTATTGACACCTTTGGTAAATATGATCAAAGATGACTATAAAAATTAATCTGCATTGTTTATCTTTTTGATCTTTAATTCATAAAATTAGCAAAAATCTAACCTTTCATTGAAGGAAAAGAATTGAAAATGGGGGGAAAATCACATTATGAAATAAATGTTTTTTCTCCAATACACGTTGGCCACAATTATTGGCACCCCTAGAATTTTTTTAAGTATATTTCCATTCATATTTCCATTTTTTTAGTACATCAGGGTGATTATGAACATGAAATTGTCCAGCCATGACTTCCTGTTCCACAGGAGTATAAACATGAGGAAACACAAAGGCCAAATTCCCTTAAATCTTTCATCACAATGAGTAAAACCAAAGAATATAGTTCTGATGTGCAGCAAAAGATTGTTGAGCTTCACAAAATATAAAGTGGCTGTAAGAAAATAGCTAAAGAATTGAAATTCCCCATTTCCACTATCAGGGCAATAATTAAGTTCCAATCTGCCTGGAAAAAGACGTGTGTCTAAATCGTCCTAATGCACGGTGAGGAGGAAAGTTTGAGTGGCCAAAGACTCTCCAAGGATCACAGTTGGAGAATTGCAGAGATTAGCGTCTTGAGACTCATAAAGCCTAAAAAAATGATCAAACAGCACCTACATCCCCACAAGTTGTTCGGGAGGGTTTCAAGAAAAATCCTCTGCTCTCATCCAGAAACAATCTCCAGCAAACCCCCCTCCGTTTTTTTTTTTTAATAAATTTGCAAAAAATGTAAACAAACTTCTTTCACATTGTCATTATGGGGTATTGTTTGTAGAATTTTGAGGAAAAGAATGAATTTAATTGGAATAAGGCTGTAACATAAAATGTGGAAAAATTTAAGCGCTGTGAATACTTTCCGGATGCACTGTATCCATCGTAGGGCTGCTTGATTAGGAGATATGATCAAAGTCTTATCTTATGTCTTATCGATACAAGTAATTTTAAATATCAGTGAAATTTCACAATAATCGATACTTCAGCAAAAACTGATACAGTTGTTTTCAAAATAATAGCAGTCATCACTAACCAGATAAATCATTGGTAGAAATTATATTTCTACATGGCAAATATTTTACTAATAGGTGTAGTAGAGTAATAGAAAACCAACAGACCCAACAGTCATGACATGCATGCTGCTGATTATGTGTAATTGAATCATTAATTGAAATGGGTGTGTTCAAAATAATAGCAGTGTGGAGTTCAGTTAGAGATTAATCAATATCAATTAATTCTGTGAAAAACTGATGTCAAACAAATGCCCCTTATTTAAGGATGAAGGCAGCAAATGTTGTACTGTGCATTTCTCTCTGAAAATCTGACTAAAATGAGTTGTTCCAGACATTGTTCAGAAGAGCAGCATACTTTGATTAAAAAGTTGATTAGAGAGGGGAAAACATAAAGAAGTGCAGAAAATGATAGGCTGCTCAGCTAAAATTATATCCAATGCTTTAAAATGGCAACCAAAATCAGAAAGACGTGGAATAAAACGGAAAACTACCATTCGAATGGATCAAAGAATAATGCAAAATTTACTTTTATCTGAAAAGAGGACTTTCGACCACTGTTCACTGTCCAGTTCTTTTTCTCCTTAGCCCAGGTAAGATGCTTCTGACGTTGTTTCTGTTTCAGAAGTAGCTTGGTAGTCCTTTTCCTGAAGATGTCTGAGTGTGGTGACTCTTGATGCGCTGACTCCGGCTTCATTGTGAAGCTCTCCCAAGTGTTTGAATCGGCTTTACTTGACAGTATTCTCAAGCTTGTGGTCATCCCTGTTGCTTGTGCACCTTTGCCTACCCAATTTCTTCCTTCTAGTCAACTTTGCATTTAATATGCTTTGATACATCACTCTGTAAACAGCCACCACATTCAGTAATGACCATCTGTGACTTACTCTCTTTGTGGAGGGTGTCAGTGATTGTATCCTGGACCATTGCCAAGTCAGCAGTCTTCCCCATTAGTGTGGTTTCAAAGAACAAGAGATACCCGGAATTTATACTGTAGGGATGGTCATTTAATGAAACTCAAATGTAAATATTCTAATATTTTGAGATACTGGATTTTGGACTTTCATTAGCTGTACACTCTAATCAACAAATAAAAAAAATAAAAAAAAATAAATAAAAAAAAAACACTTTTGAAATGTTTTACTTTACATGTAGGGAATCTAGTATAAATGAAAGTTTCATTTTTTAAAATAATTTACAATAAAAAAATGAACTTTTTCACGATATTCTAATTATATGACCAGCACCTGTATATGCACCCATATGCACGCTGCTTATGTGGAAATGAACGCTGTCAGATTTGACGACAAAAGATGTGGTATTTTGATGGGATGTTTTTATGTATTCATGTAGTCATGTATTTACGGCATTGTGCCTGTTAGAAAATATATGGTCGGTTTTAATGTTATTTTAAGGTGGGGAAGAATTAAATGAACAGCAACAGCAAGTCCGATAGGATCGCAACATTCAAAGTATTTATTTCAGTTCCATCCAGTTGAGGATCGTATTCATCACGCCGATATGGTTGTTGAGGAACTGTGCCACTGGTTGTCGTGAGGCCTTCACAGTGGATGATCTAGTTGACTCAATCTCTGCTGATACTTCAGGGCTGCGTTGTGGTCATGTCAAGGCGCAGGTCCTTGGTCTCTCCTGGATACGGCCCGGATCCGGTTGACTATGGTAAACCTCAGGATAAACAGAAAGACTAACATTAGCATAGATGCCATTCTTCTTCTGATGTAACGAGTACATCAGGTGTTATAGGAAGTGTTCCCGGTTCCGGCTGACCTAATTTATGCAGCCTAATAATCCTTTAATGGATTTGAAAATATAAATTGATAATGTGTTATGTGTATGCCAGGTTAAAGAGATTGTGTCTGCTTCCCAAACAATGCTAGGAAGATTGTTCCAGAGTTTAGGTGCCAAATAGGAGAAGGATCTACCACCTGCGGTTGAATTTGATATTCTAGGAATTATCAGCTGGCCTGAATTCTGATATCGCAATAGACGTGAAGGACTATAATGCTTTAAGAGCTCGCTCAGGTACTGGGGAGCTAAACCATTTAGTGCTTTGTAAGTAATTAACAAGATTTTAAGATCTATTCGATGTTTAACAGAAAGCCAATGCAGTGTTGACAGAACTGGGCTAATATGGTCATACTTCCTAGTTCTAGTAAGAACTCTAGCTGCTGCATTTTGTACGAGCTGTAGTTTATTTATCAGGCGAGCAGAACAACCACAGTAGAGCATTACAGTAATCTAGCCTTGAGGTCATGAACGCATAAACTAACTGTTCTGCATTTTTCATTGAGAGCATATGTCGTAGTTTAGATATATTTTTAAGATGGAAGAATGCGGTTTTACAGATGCTAGTAACATGGCCTTCAAATGAAAGATTGGTATCAAAGAAGTGAAGAAGTTTTTGGTCCAAAAATTAGAATCTCTGTTTTTTCTGAATTTAGTAGTAGGAAATTACTGGTCATCCAGTTTTTTATATCAGTTAACATTCTGTTAATTTTGCGAATTGGTAAGTTTCATCAGGGCGTGAAGAAATATAGAGCTGAGTATCATCAGCGTAACAATGAAAACTAACGCCATGCTTCCTAATGATATCTCCCAAGGGTAGCATGTACAGAGTGAAAAGCAACAGTCCTAGTACTGAGCCTTGCGGTACTCCATATTGAACTTGTGATCGATATGACCTCTCTTCGTTTACTACTACAAACTGACAACAGGTAAGATAAGTATGATTTGAACCATGACAATGCAATTCCACTAATGCCAACATATAATTTTCGAGTCAATTTAAAAGAATATTGTGATCAATAGTGTCAAATGCAGCACTAAGATCCAGTAACACTAATAGAGAGATACATCCACGATCTGATGATAAGAGCAAATCATTGGTAACTCTAATGAGAGAAGTCTCAGTACTATGGTACGGTCTAAATCCTGACTGGAAATCCTCACAGATACTATTTCTTTCTAAAAAGGAACATAGTTGTGATCAGGGTGCGACTTGTAAGGGGGGATGGGGGGATGGGGGGATGGGGGGATTTCCCCCCTTCTGGTCTATGTATCCTTGCCTCTGCTGAATTATTTTTATCCCCGGTGTGGATTAAAAAAAATATCCCCCAGGTGATGCTACTCCACAAACCACCAACAGAGCATATAAGATACCAAAAATAAAAAAAACTTTTTTTAAAACATCGGCAAGTAAAACGCTGCGTTTATATAGAACTGTCTATTTCCAACCACAACAAACTGCACACTTTTCAGACGCGCAATCCGACTTCACCTCAGCGCCAGGCGCAAGTCAAACGCGCAGAAAAGGTGCAGGTGACAACGAGAGAGCTTCAGTTGAACAACAGTGAACTGCGGTCAGATGAGATGTTGTCAGGCTATGGTGGTAAAACTCAGAAAAATTAACATGACTGTCCAATCAGCCGTTATACTGTGCTCGTGGCGCGCACTCAAGAATTGCATGCGCAAATGCGCCGGTGCACGCTGCATAATTACTTTATTATGGCTTAAATAAAGCGCAAAAGAAACTACGAGCAATGACCATCGTTGTTCTGTTGTAAGTTAAGTCATGAAATTACCAAACATGCGATTAAAGCTGCCTCAAAACTGTGCATGCATGCATTTGTTGACATGGTTTTAAAGCTATTGTTATCCAATTTGTTGGCCTTAAAACATCTTAAAAATGCACATATGTACACCAGTGAAATCTAAATTTTCTCGGGGGGCATGCCCCAGTACCCCCCTAGCAAACTAAATTTTCTGACCTCGGTAATTATGAAACCCTGCGTACGGCCCGGCTTATATTCTATCTAATCAAATCTGAAGGAAACGTGTATTTCTACAAATGTGTGCACTTTTGGACTAAAAGTGTATGCACTGTGATTAAAAATAAATGGGACCAAACGGGTTTGAATGTAAAGGTTTGTGTCTCGTTATTCTATTAATACGATTGATTTTGCATTTCTATCAGAAATTAAAAATTATTAGTGTCATTGTAGATGCAAATATCTAAGCTAATACTTCAAATCTCAAGATTAAATCAGAATTTTTTTTGTAAAAATGTTTCTGTAACAGCTACAAAAAATAGTATATAGCTCCACTGTGGTTTTTAATAAATCAAATTTTCATCCAAAAAAAAAAAAAAAAAAAAAAAAACTTTTCAAAACATCCCCCCCCTCTTTTTTTCACAAATCGCACCCTGGTTGTGATGATACTGCCTTTTCTAGTATTTTTGACAGAAAAGTGAGATTTGAGATCGACCTGTAATTGACTAATTCTCTAGGATCAAGTTGTGGTTTTTTAATAAGAGGTTTAATAATAGCCAGCTTAAAAGTTTTTGGTATGTATCCTAGTGATAAAGATAAATTGGCGATATTAAGAAGAGGATCTATGACCTCTGGAAGCATCTCTTTCAATAGCTTAGTCGGTATAGGGTCTAACATACATGTTGTTGATTTTGATGATTTAACAAGTTTAGACAATTCTTCCTCTCCTAAAGCAGTAAATGAATTGAATTTTTCCCCAGGGACACTACAATGCACTGTCTGACGTGATACTGTAGTAGACGGTTGCATCGTTATAATTTTTCTAATATTATTAATCTTGCAAGTAAAGTAGTACATAACGTCATTACTGCTGTGCTCTTTGGATACATCAGAAGTTGAAGCTTTATTTCTTGTTAATTTAGCCACTGTATCAAATAAATACCTAGGGTTGTGTTTATTTTCTTCTAAAAGTTTTGAAAAATAGGCAGATCTAGCAGTTTTTAAGGCCTTTCTGTACTCAATCATTCTCTCTCTCCACAAAATGCGAAATACTTCTAGTTTTGTTTTCTTCCAGCTGCGCTCCATTTTTCTGGCTGCTACCTTTAGGGCCCGAGTGTGCTCATTGTACCATGGTGTTGGATTAATTTCCTTAACCCCCTGGAGTCTGAGGCTGATTTGGGGCCTGGAGAAGTTTTGACATGCCCTGACATTTGTGCTTTTTTCAGTTGTTCATAAACATATTAATGACAAAAGTGTCATTACACTGTATTCAGCACAAACTAGGCTACCATAATATGTGAGGAACATGTATGTACATGTTTGTGTTTTTGAAGGAATAACGTTTATGCGTGGTTATTGAAAAAACAAAAAACTTAAGTCACTGAAATAAGGCCAAAAAAATTATATTAAATCTGTGTTCACAGGACTTCTGGGTATTGGAGGTTGTAGACTAGAGTTTTTGCTTCAAAATTATGTAAAAATTATGCTGACTACTCTTTCATATAAAACAATAGAGAGATTTAAATTTTCTAAAGCATCTTTGGTCAAGAAACACAGTATGCGTGGAGGCGTGAATCATCATGAATAATGGGTCATTCTCACCTGAGAAGACAAAAGAATCACATAATAATGACCTGAAATGACTTGCATAATAATGAGCTCTTTCAGTCAGGTAGGCTGTGAAAAAACCCTCTGTGATCATGTGGTGTATATCAAACATACAGAAAAAAACAGCAATACTGTGAAATATTATTACAATTTAAAATAATGGTATTCTATTATATTCTTTAAAATATAATGTATTTGTGTGATGCAAAGTGTCTGAACAATTATGTTACCTGTATGGCATTTCATATAGGCTTTTAGCTTAAAAGCATGCACATTTGGAGAAATATTGATGGATTCTCATATGTTTGTCAATTTTCTATACAGAGGAGTAATATTTATTCAGGATTTATTGTCATTACTATGAGCGCTGGATACTGTGTTTTCAATTCATACTTGCAGCTGGAGGGCGCTCTGTGCACCTTTAGTCCACAAATGCCTGCTAAAGAAGAATAGGCAATCCAGGAACTAACAGAGGCCAGAGAACGCTAACTATGGCTATTCAAAACACTTTTCAAGACAATAAATACACGATTGAGACGATGAATGCATGTATTGCCTCAGAATTTGCCTCTGAATAGTGCTCGCTCCGTGGGCGTGGCCGCATTAGCGGATAATGAGCTGAATCATGGACTTCTGACATGTCTCTCTTTTCATACAGATTACATAAACAGAGAATATTTGTTTTCAAATTGACTTACATGATTTAAAACCTGACATTTCAACGTTTTTTTAGACATAAGTCTAATTTTTTTGTGATTAGTATTCACTAAGTTACAGTTCATTTTCTGAGAACTATCAGATTGGACTTCGTTCAGAGGGAGACGAGAGATCACGCATCATGTTAGTTTTATTTATTTTGCAAAAAGCACAACATTTTGTTTTTACTCTGAGTGTACACAAATAAAAGAAGATATTCCACAGATTAAAATGGTGTATAACTCTTAATTGTATGTGCAACATTGATGGAGTATTCTGAGTCTCTTTCACACTGGTAAGAAAAAAAACGTGGTGGTATCGCCGGCGATACCTCAGACCTCAGAGTGTTAATCTTTTTTAAACACTGAGTCTAATGTGCTGGAAAAGACAGAGGCAATACTTTCTGTTGCAACATCGAGGTGTTCTAAACTGTCTGGTATGCTAAGGCAATGAAACTGATCAGGAAGATTTTTTATAAAGCAATCTTTCATGGTAGAAATGGCAGGGAGGCAGTTTAGCCGCCTTGACTAAATGTAGTATACACAAGACTAAATGATGATCTGAGATGTCCTCACTCTGCTGCAGAATTTCAACAGCATCAATATCGATTCCATGTGACAATACTAGATCTAAAGTATGATTAGGACAATGAGTGGGTCCTGACACGTGTTGTCTAACACCAATAGATAGACCAATAGACTTTGATAAAGTGCACTAACAATGACGCTAAACACCACATTCTCTACTGGTCGTCAGTGCACTTCTTGAGATAGGTTTACCCACACATCTCTTACTAGCTAGCCTCTGTTACACACAGTGCGAGAGTGGATGGCTGTGTATGATGTGCAGATGATGAGCGAACGACATGGAAGCACAAAAAATTTATGTACGGTACACAATAGTAAATACAAACAAGAGTTCATTGTTAGTCGCCAACAGCACAGCAGCTCCAGACAATCAATGACACTCAAACCCACTGTTACTCGTGTGGAGCGGAATCAAAGCTGCCTCCGAGTCTGTTTTCAGGCCTTCACACTTAGCTCTCTCCACTGCTGGAAAGCTTTTCTAATATTAAAGCGGGTCCTAAGGATCTTGCCCAGTCATAACCCTTCATTCCAGTGATATTCTTCTGAGCTTTTCTCTTTTGTATTGTGTCTCATCTCTCTTTCCACAGTCTTTTTTCAAATCTCCTATTTTCTCGTTCTCTCTCCTCAACCATCATATGCCCCCAATGCTGATTGGCTACACATTTGTTGTTGTTGTTTGCTGGTGTGTCAGTCCGACTAACTTCCAAACTGCTGTTTTTGAAATATCACTTACCCCACCTTTAACTATAATGTAAGAAAAAGGTCCTCAAAATTATTAGATAAGACAAGTAAAAAGTCAGCAATACAGTACGAACAAGAAAACTTATTTCAAACAAAATGGACAAATTTCAAATTAAAGTGTTTTCAGTTTTTCAGGAAGATGTATTAACTGTGGTATTCAGACAAAACAACAAAAAAATGTAAAAAAAAAAAAAAAAAAACTGTTCACATTAATTATAGATTAATCATTATTAAAGCTACTTAAGTTATTCAGTCAAGATCAGTGAGTGATTTTCTTTTGTCATTTGTTGTTTGATTATCATTAATTAATTATCATTAATTACTGCAGAAGGAATATTAGGCTGCTGTCACTTTAAGGCTAATGCATGTACTGTTACATATGTGTTTTCTTTCTGTATACGTTTACTTATGACATAACCCACAGTGTTTATGTGAATACTCTTCAAAAAGGCTTACTGACAATTTGTGTGGTGTGTACGCATTTAGGCGCGTTTCCGAAGCCCATTTGCTTACCCACTTTTGGCCACTTTTAGCCACCTGGGGAACAGTGTCTCTTTTGCAACTTAATCCACTATTAATAAATTATCCCATCCCACAGTTTATCAACAGCAGACGGCATCTTAGAACACTTGCTTATTTGGCTGATTTGGATGTTAAATTTGGGCTTTTAGGGTGGAACGAAAGCACACTGCTATGACACTGGATGGAATGTGGCAGCGCCACAATAATCATTTTACCTCAATTATCTTGTTTTCATAATCGTTGGAAGCTGAAATTGAAAATCAATTATGATTAATCGCACAGCCCTAAGATAGAACCTTCTAATTCTAAAAAAAATAATTTTCTGCTCGAAATTATAAGGTTCTATCTTACAAAACATTAATTGAAGCAATTATTTTCAAGAAAAAGTTTACTTATAAATTGTTTTAAAACATAAAAATAGTGTACATAAAACAATGTGTCGACATGTATGAGAAAGTTAAATTTGATGCTTTCTATGACATTTATTTCATATTTTAGGACAAATAATTATTTTCTTGTTTAAGTTAAGCATAAAAGGCAGTGCTAAATATTTTGTCCAGTGCAGAGGTTAATTTAGGTAGGAATATGGTGGGTAACATTATTGCAGGAACCATTCGTTTTTTGTTTTTTTTTTGGTTTAGACAGAAAGCAGCTACTGTAATACCAGTGACCTGACATTTCATCCTACCAGTCAGATTGTCCTAACTGGGCTTTCTGTGCTTGTGTGCATAACCGTCTCAGGTTACGTATGTAACCATGGTTCCCTGAGAACAGGGAATGAGACACTGTGATTGACACGCATATGGTGAACGCCTCCGCGTGAACCGGCGTCTGAATACAATATCAACTCATGACAATCCTATTGCCTGCGACAGCCTATGACGTCATCATAGCACGACCCGGAAGTATATAAGGAGCATCTAGAGAACCAGCCAGTACCTTATCGTCTGAAGGGACTGTTCAGCAGGCAGCCCCGATGCATGGCTAGGAAACACAGTGTCTCGTTCCCTGTTCTCAGGGAACCATGGTTACATACGTAACCTGAGACATTCCCTTTTGAAAGGGAACTCTACACTGTGTTTGAAACACAGCATAAGGGGAACGATATACCCACGCCGCCATGCTTGAGGTTAGTGCATGCCAAAAATGGCTAGACAAACGTAGAACTAGCAGCTTCAACTGAAATGCCAGAACCACTCCCTCTACGGGTCATACATAGGCTGTCAGTGACAGCATTCCCTATGGCCAACAGCCCAAGCTATAAGCCTCAAAGAGGCCTTCCGCAGAAGGCCTACCAAGGCCACTCAAAGGCTTCTGGAACCAAACTTCTTCTCAAAGAAAAGAGGGTACCTTTAAGGGAATGTGGCTAGGGGGCCCGAGGGAACCCCAGCCAGTCACTTGCCAGGGGAACGGACTTGACCCTGATTGCCACCAGGAAGGCCGACCTGGTCTACTTTTCCAGAAACCTAGTCTTGGCCAACAACCTGTCTGATCACAGAGTCTCAAATCACATTCTTCAGAGAAGATATCCAGTAAGAGTGACTGCAAAGAGGCAGTAACCAACTCAGACCAGAGCACAGAGACAGGCAGCCCAGAGAGCAGGACTCAGCTTAGCGCTTTTTACCCTTAACAATGAGGGGAGTACCACTCTGCTCAATCCTAGGATCTACTCAGCGTGTGATTATTTGCACTGAGGAGGCTGTGCACTCTAAAGTAACCCAAAAAGGAGAGTATAGTTACCAGCCTGGGGGCTGATCCTCAATAGGGAGGCCTCAGAGAGGCCTTCAACCACTGACCAGCTTAGGGAGTAAAGTACTATGTAGGACAACCCTCAAACGAGAGGAGTACAGAGCTCAACCTAACAGATAAACCGTACTGTAGGTACAGAATCATGGAGGCCCTGGAAGGGGTCTGCAACATGACGCATTTTCTACACTGTGTAGAAATACCTCACAGCAGCCTTGCGATAGGCCAACATGTGAAACTACATGCTCAATCTGCTTCAAGAACACCCAGATGTGGGGGGAAAGCTTAAAGGGCGGCCTGTAAAGGCCACACACCTAGAACAGCTTGCTTGCTGATAAGCAAGATCCCACAAGCATGGAACTTGCTCAGAATGAACCTTCTGAGCAAGAGTTACCTAGCAGATAAGAACCAGTGAGGTTGACTAGTTTAGCTCAACCTAAGCACACCTTCCAACCGGCAGTGTACTCAGTAAAAACACTTTTTACTCTTTGAGCAAGAGGAGTACAAACTTACGCCATCATGCTCTGAAAGAGGTCTGATTCTGAACAGTCTGATGATGATGATGATGATGAGAATGGTCTAAGAAATGTTGATATGGTACAATCAATACACACTGACCTGGCACAATGTAAAGTGGATTTATTGGCCCTTAACCAAAAAGTACACACTTTAGAAAAAGATTTCAAACAGTCAATGGACAGCACATTGAATAGGGAAACCAACTTCAGGCAGGCTGTGGATTCTAGCTTGGCAGGGCTGGAGGATTATTTTATGAAGGCACTGGAAAAATTAGAAAAGGCTGTAACAAATTGTTTTCTGAGGAGAGACCATAAATGGGAAAGTCAAATGAGGAAATTGAGACTGACTAGCACTCCCACACTCTCCAGATTACAGGCCTACTCTCCGGATGCCTCACGCTTTTCGTCCGGACATCATCCACAGACCCCTGTTCCAGTATCTAGGGAGAAAGTTCCAACTTTTAAACCTCTTGATGATACATATGACATCCCCCCCCCCTGTGCATACTAATCGCCAAAATGTGCTTACCTCTTCTTCAGTAGGAGCTGTCGCTTCCTCATTCTGTGCTCGACCTCCCATCCGCATCGAGTTCCCCTCTTTTGGTGACTCCTGTGAGACCTCGGAGGTGCTTAACTTTATTGAGCAATGTGAAAACTTCCTGGAGATCAGGCCCCTTCCTTGTGTCGAGCTGATCGGAACCCTAAGTACGGTCCTGAAGGGACCTGAGCCGCTCTGAGCTGGTGGAAGGCAGAGAAGGTGAAGGTAACAGACTGGAAGTCCTTCAAAAAGGCATTCATGGCTGCTTTTCTCTCAGACGATTACCTCTCTGAAGTGGAGGAAAAGCTGAGGACCCTGGTTCAACAGCCACAACAACGCCTAAGGGACTTTGCTTATGACTACCGGGCCCTCTGTCTTAAATGGAAGCCAGAGATCTTGGAGGAGGAACTGGTAAACTGGTAAGCATCTTGAACAACATCAACCCCAGGGTCGCAGGATGCCTGAGAGGGACAGTTCACTCGGTGGAGCAGCTGGTGAAGGTGGGGTCAAGAGTGGAGAAGGACTGCATGGGAGCCAAAGACTACTGGCAAAAAGTCAGCACTCAGAGCAGCAAAGAAAAGCCATACAAAAAAGCTGGAGAACGTACCTTCAACAAAAACCTGGCCGGAGTAAATCTAGCCCAACCCCATCCTGGGTCTTCTCTCCTTGTTGTGCCTATAAGGGTGAATGGCAGAGAAGTGAGGGCGGTTCTGGACACAGGAAGCACTTACACATTAATGCAAGAGAACCTGTGGAAACAGTTGAAGGGGGAGACACCAGCGGTTGTTAACTCCAGTCCTCAGAGATTTATTATGGCGGATGGCACAATTCACCAATCCAGAGACCTGCAAAAGATCAGGTTTCAGTGGCATGATCAAGAGTGCAGTATGGATACTTATATCCTGAAAGACACTCACCTCGCCTTTCCTCTTATTGCTGGTCTGGATTTCCTGAGTGCCACAGGTGCTGTCTTGGAGGTCGGACAACGCAGGTATGGGTTAAACTCTGAAAGAGGATACACATATTACCCTTTCTTGCCTTCACTGATACCAACAGGTCCAGTTACCTCTACAGGACAGGCTCATTCTCTTACGGCGGCAAAGCTGAATCTATACTACGCCTTACCACCAGCTGACACTCTTCCTGAGCTCACGTCATTCAAACCCCAGATCACTCAGTGGGATTCAGACAATCAGGAGGAGATGATGAAATTGATATCCACTTGGCCACTCACCACCTTTAACACCCTGGGTAGGACATCAGTGGTACAACACAAGATTACATTAATGGATGACATACCCATCAAATCCCGAGCATATAGAGTGTCTCCTCTCAAGAAACAGGGCATAGAGGAGCATGTTGATAAGATGCTGCAGGACGGCATTATTGAGCCATCCTTCTCACCTTGGTCATCCCCGGTGGTCCTAGTCCCCAAACCTGATGGATCATATAGGTTTTGTGTGGACTATAGGAAGCTAAACAGCAAGACTGTACCTGACGCTTACCCAATGCCCTTGATTCATGACATCCTTGAGTCCCTTGAAGGTGCATCTTGGTTTAGTTCGTTGGATTTACAGTCGGGGTACTGGCAGGTGGAGATGGAGGAGTTGAGTCGAGAGAAGACCGCTTTTATCACCACCAAAGGGTTATTTCAATTCAAGTCTATGCCGTATGGACTCAGAAATGCCGCTGCCACCTTCCAGCGTTTGATGGAGAGGATGCTATCTGATTTGAGGGGGAAGTTACGTTTCGTCTACATCGACGACATCATCATATATTCAAAGTCACAAGACCAACACATTCAAGATATCAACACGGTTCTACATAAACTTACCCAAGCCAATTTGATGCTGAACATGAAGAAATGCCACTTCTTCAAACGCCAGCTCAAATTTCTAGGCCATATTGTCACTGAGAGGGGTGTGGAGATTGATCGAGAAAAGACCAGGGCTGTTGATGAGTTTCCCCCTCCACAAGATCTCAAAGCCCTTCAGAGGTTTTTGGGCCTGGCAGGGTGGTATCATAAGTTCATTCCCCACTTCGCTGACATATCTGCTCCCTTGAACCAGCTCAAAAAGAAAGGAGTAAAGTGGGAATGGACTCCAGAGTGTCAGGCTAGTATGGATGCTCTTAAACAAAGATTACAGAACTCACCTGTGTTGATACAACCTGACCTCAACAAAACCTTCCAGGTTCACACGGATGCGAGTGATGTTGGACTGGGCGCCATTCTCACTCAACACTCGGATGAAGGAGAACAAGTGGTGGCGTATGCATCACGGACCTTAACAGGGGCCGAGAAGAATTACAGCACTTCTGAAAAGGAATGTTTAGCAGTGGTGTGGGCTGTTGAAAAGTGGAGGCATTACCTGGAGGGATGTCCTTTTGAGGTTTTCACGGACCACTCAGCACTCTCCTGGGCATTCAACTGCCCTAAAACCTCCTCCCGACTAACCCGCTGGACACTCCGCCTGCAACAATTCAACTTTCAGGTCCATCACAGAAAGGGCTGCCTTAACTTGGGACCTGACGCCCAGGAGCCGTTTTCTACTGATGATGCCCCATGTCTTTCCATGTCATCGCAACATTCGTCCACTTTACCCCACTCGCTGGAAGAAATCGCTCAAGCACAACGTTTGGACAATACTATCACTCACCTGCAGTCTGGCATCAAACCTCGATCAGTCAAGGAACAACCCATCACCTTTGAAGACCACCAGGGGGTGTGGTACCGCAAGGTTCCTTTAACACTCTGAGGTCTAAAAACGCGCCGGCGCGTTTTGCAGGTTTTTTTTCACATTGCAGCAAAACAGACTTAAAATACTCTGTCATTTGTTGTCATAGAGACATAAGTAATACATCAATTGAAACTATAGAATATCTCCTTTTATTTGTATACACTCAGAGTAAAAACTAAATGTTGTGCTTTTTGTAAAATAAAGAAAACTAACATGATGCGTGATCTCTCATCTCCCTCTGAACGAAGTCCAATCTGATAGTTCTCAGAAAATGAAGTGTAACTTAGTGAATACTAATCACAAAAAATTCATACTTATGTCTAACAAAACGTTGAAATGTCAGGTTTTAAATCGTGCAAGTCAAATCGAAAACAAACATTCTGTGTTTATGTAATCTGTATGAAAAGAGAGCCATGTCAGAAGTCCGTGATTCAGCTCATTACCCACTAATGCGGCCATGCCCACGGAGCCAGCGCTATTCACAGGCAAATTCAGAGACAACACATGCATTCATCATCTCAATCGTGTATTTATTGCCTTGAAAATTGTTTATCTGGATGAAAAAGCCATGGTTAGCGATCTCTGGAAGACATGCAGTAAATTCCTGTTTGTTTTCTTCTATTGATAAGTTTTAAGTGAGTTTTTGTTTCTTTAGCGCCCTCCGGCTGTAGTATGAATTGGTAAACACCATTCATGGAATATCGTCTTCTTCTTAGGTGAATTTGTGGACTAAAATGCACAGAGCGCCCTCCGGCTGCAGTATGAATTGCAAACACCAGCGCTCATAGAGATAACAATGAATATTAAATAAAAAATAACTCCTCTGTATAGAAAATTGACATAAACATATGAGAATCCTATATTTCTCCAAATGTGCATGCTTTTAAACTAAAAGCCTATATTCAGACTCTTTGCATCACAGAAATACATTATATTTTAAAGTATAATATAAAACCATTATTTTATATTGTAATAAAATTTTTCTGTATGTTTCATATACCATGATGAGCTTGAGACATCACAGAAGTTTTTTTTCACAGCCTACCTGACTGAATTGCCTCATTAATATGCAAGTCTTTTCAGGTCATTACTATTCAATTCTTTTGTCTTCACAGGTGAGAATGAGCCATTATTCATGGAGATTCACGCCTCCACGCATACCATGTTTCTTGGCAAAAAGTGTCTTACAAAAACTAAATCAGTATATTGTTATAAATGAAAGAGTAGTCAGCATAATTTTTACATAATTTTGAAGCAAAAACTCTAGTCTACAACCTTCAATACCCAAAAGTCTTGTGAACACAGATTTAATATACTTTTATTGGCCTTATATCAGTGACTTAAGTTTTTTGTTTTTTCAGTAACCACGCATAAACGTTATTCCTTCAAAAACACAAACATGTACACACATGTTCCTCACATATTATGGTAGCCTAGTTTGTGCTGAATACAGTGTAATGACACTTGTGT
Source organism: Megalobrama amblycephala (assembly GCF_018812025.1). NCBI lineage: Eukaryota > Metazoa > Chordata > Actinopteri > Cypriniformes > Xenocyprididae > Megalobrama > Megalobrama amblycephala. Next base: position 4,350,716 of record NC_063047.1, read on the forward strand.
CATTAATATGTTTATGAACAACTGAAAAAAGCACAAATGTCAGGGCATGTCAAAACTTCTCCAGGCCCCAAATCAGCCTCAGACTCCAGAGGGTTAAGGAATAAGGGAGAGAAGTATCAGTTGGTAGTACCATCCTCGTTAACCACTGACTTCATGCATTATTACCATGATAATCCCCTAGGTGGCCATCTTGGACAGTTGAAAACCCTGCTGAAAATCCTGGATGTGGCATGGTGGCCATCCGTCAGGAAGGATGTGTGGCAGTATGTCAAAGGCTGTGAGGTATGCCAGAAGTATAAACCCAGCAATACAAAACTCTCTGGATTTATGCAGAGTTCACCGATCACAGAACCAGGATACATGCTAGGGGTGGACCTAATGGGACCATTTCCCAGCAGTAAAAAACAGAACACTTACCTCCTTGTCATTGTGGATTACTTCACTAAGTGGGTGGAAATGTTCCCATTGAGAGACGGCAAGACCCAGAAAATAGTGAAAATCCTTAGGGAGGAGATATTTACCAGATGGGGGGTGCCCAAATACCTGGTGTCCGATAGGGGTCCCCAATTTACTTCCAGCCTTCTGGGCGATCTGTGCAAGACATGGGGTTGCGTTCAAAAATTAACAACAAGCTACCACCCACAGTCAAATCTAACTGAGAGATTTAACCGAACCATAAAGACAATGATTGCTGCTTTTGTGGGTCAACAACATCAGACCTGGGACCAGTGGCTGCCAGAGTTCCGCTATGCCATCAACACCGCCCAACAGGAAACCACAGGAAGGACACCTGCTGGGTAGGCAGATTCTGGGACCACTGGAACGCCTAATCCATCGGCCACCTTCACCAGATCAAGCTGCATATTCCCTGGTGGAAAGACAAAACACCATGGCGGAGGAGGTGAAGAATAGAATGAGGAAGTGTCAAGCCAAACAAGCTAGGTATTATAATTACCATAGAAAAAATGTGCAGTTTCAAACGGGTGACCTGGTTTTGATTAAAACTCATCCTCTCTCTAGTTCATCAAATAAGTTCTCTGCCAAGCTAGCGCCCAAGTGGGAGGGTCCAGCTGAGATAAAGAGTAAAACAGGGCCAATTAATTACACTGTTTGCTGGGGCAACCCACCTAGAACAGACGTATTAAATGTGGTAAACCTGAAGCGTTATTATGGACGTTCTCCTCCTCACGCGAGACTTCTGTCGGGAAGATCCAGGGAATCCCCGTGACGTCAGGGAGTCAGACAGCTGATTGTCACTTCCGATAAAAATAGCCGGTTTGCCGGTGTTCGAGAGAGGATGTTCTCATGCATTGTATGGTGGATTAAGCGATCGATCGCTCTACACTACGTTGTCGTCATCTGTGACTGGTTATCCCGTTGTGGAAATAATATCCTTTGAATTTATTTCACCGTTCACCGGATCCTGTACAGGACAACGCACATCTAGCTCCCGGAATAAAAGCCTTTCCGGTGAGGCCGATTCAACGCACCCACACACATACACTCATACTGTACATTGGACTGAAACGGAATATTCCAACACACATACATCTTTGTATATATGTATATATTGTATTTATTGTAGGGGTTGTGGTTTGGGTTTCTGGTATAATACACTTTGGTTTGACATTTATTCTGTTTATTTTGTGGAGTATTTTATTCAAACACGTTTAAGAGAAAGGGATTAAGAACCAGTTGACTTTGTGTATACTGCCTTATATAGGCTGAGTGTTACAAGTTATCTATGTGATCAGATGTCAACACTATGGGACACGGCTGCACACACTTCCTGAAACATTTGTCAGACATAAATTGTCTTACCTTAATATCGGTTTGATATCGTTTCAAACAAAACAGTCCCTGAAGACGAAAAGATACTGGTTCTCTAGGTGCTCCTCAGACACTGGTTTACGCGGAGACGTTCCCCATATGCGTTTCAAACGCAGTGTAGAGTTCCCTTTCAAAAGGGAACACATTAATATCATGCTAGAAGCACAATCTGATTTTTTAAAGTATTTTTCACTGATGAATTGTGCTACCTAGTGTTTCAATGGGAGGTAGCAAAATCTGAGTAAGTTAAGCACAAATTATCAGAACACCAGGACTTTATTCCACAGAAAACGATAGGTAAAATGTCTTTTTTTTCTACAGATCTCTGTATTGAAAAGTTAGCCAGAAAGTTAAAAGGTTTTTAGTTTGAAATAGTTTTAAGTTGAAGTTTAGTAATTCCAAGGTGACGAGTTTATATAAAATGTGATGAGTTTATATTATATAGTGTGGCAAAGGTGACATGATTCATTACATAACTTTTCTCTAATATAATTGGTTCTTCATGTGTGTAATTTAGCAAACCCTCCCCTGTTACTAGGTAAAAGCAAATATGGATTTCTTGATTACTTCAGCTTGTTGCTCAAGTCATGAGATTTCTATATTTAGACAGCCATCTCTTGTCCATCTGCATCTGTTATTTTAACACACACTATTTTTGACCCAAGTGTTGGGGACAAATGGGGATAAATGTTAATCCTGCAAGAAAAGGAAATGTTAGTTATGATTAATAAAAAAATTTCCTTCACATCAACATTTTTTACCTGATAAAAATATTTAATGTTATCTGTGTCATATTTCATCTGCAACAACAATGTGAACATTTATAAAGATCTGTTTAACCATTAATCTTTAAATAAATCATTGTGTAAAAATATGAGCAGAGTTCTCCACATGAAAGACCCACGACTGGCAGATCAACGTGCTATAACTTTTCTCTTCAATACAGTAGGAGGATGTTAAAGGCTTAGTTCACCCAAAAATGAAAATTGTGTCATTAATTAACTCACCCTCATGTCGTTACACACCCGTAAGACCATGATGAAATCCGAGAGGTATCTGACTTGTCCATAGACAGCAATTTCACCACCACTTTCAAGGTCCAGAAAGGTACTGGAGACATTGTTAAAATATTCCACGTGACTACAGTGGTTCAACCCTAATGTTATGAAGCGACAAGAATACTTTTGTATGCAAAAACAAAACAAAATTAATGACTTTGTTACACAATTTCTTCCCTACCCTGTCAGTCTCGTACGCAGTTGATGCAGTGAACACAGTTTAGCACTTCCGTGTTTACGTCCGAACGCCTTGGCCGACTCCTGCGTCACCATCACATGTATGCGTCGTGCTGCTCATGTGAACAGCGTCGGCCAATACTGAATCGGTGTTTTGACGTAGAACCTAGAAGCGCTGAACATAAACAGCGTAAGAAAATTACACAGAAGAGAGAATATTATTTAATAAAGTTTTTTTGTTTTGTTTTTGCGCACAAAAAGTATTCTCGTCACTTCATAAAATTAAGGTTGAACCACTGCAGTCACTTGGACTATTTTAACGATTTATTTAGTACCTTTCTTACGGTTTGAGTGATCGGAACCATATATTTCAATTATTTTTTTATAATATTTATAAAGCAGACATCATATTCAGAAGTAGTTTGTGCAGTATGCTAATATTTGATTTGAATTCAACCTCTAAAAAACATAAAAGCAGAAAGAATCTGGGTGTGCGTTATTGTTCAGCGATGCATCACAAATGTACAATATATCACTATCTATTGCTCTGTCATTTCTATTGAAAATCAGTCGCCAAATATGAAAACTAGAGTCTGAAAGCTTTCAAATAATATTTGTCAAGATTACTTTAGGTTTAGACTAGAAGATATTATTGTTATAAAAATGTAATAGCAAACTGGTGACAGTTTGAAATAATAGTGGTTAAAACATTTTTATAAATCATAAGTTATATAACTGATATTTATTTTGTAATGTGTGAAGTGTATTGATGTTAAAATATGATATTTTACTGTTTGTACCTGATTCTTTGATGTTTTTCAAATAGTGTGATTTTTTGGGAATTGTATTGAATTCTCTCCAACAAAATCATACCCAGAAATTGATATAATACAAGGGTTAATCTCCTTGCATTTATGTATATGTATATGTATTTACACTGGGAGATAAGGTGCTTGTAATGCTCCCTACTTCTAACTTGAAATTACTTGCCAAGTTTGAGGTCAAACGGATTGGGGATCTCGATTATGAGGTTAAAGCAGACAACAGTGAGTGGAGAGGATGATCTCAGACCAGAAGCTAATCCAAGAGTCAATCCTCAGCTTCAGATCCCTGCTGGAGATCACCTCACACCCTGCCAGCTCGCTGAGGTAGCCAGGTTGCAGACTGAATTTTCAGAACGACTTCTGGGCCTTCACTTGAGTCATGGGGAGGTGAATCCACAAATTAGCAAGGATTGCAGCCTGCCAGATATCCAAGACCAAAAAAGGAGGTAAGATTAATTATAGGTGGAGGTTATTATGGGACGTTTGTACCCAACTATTCGGACATCACCGGACCGTTGACTTATCTCACTAAATGAGAATGTAGGTCAAGTATCTGCCCTTTTACAAAATGAATCAAAAGTGCCCCTCTCAACAATCAACAGTAATATTGTGGTCAAAAAACAAAAAAATTCATTTGAATTATAATTAATATGGCAATGTGAACAAAGTGGTAATGAATAAAAAAGACTGTTTTCTTTACTTTTCATAACGGCAGGAAGAATTTGCATTTGTGGAGTGAACTGAATCTGTGGTTTTTACATTTTACAATTGAATTTGTGTTACTTAAAATGTGAACTGACTACAAAGCACACTGCAAAACCATGCAGCACCAGAGGTCACATTAATGCTAAGTAGTGTTCAGTTTACTTTTATTTATGTACTGCATATTGATTTACCGTTTGATGAAACTATCATTAAAAGGTTGGTTAAATTAAAAGGTTAGTTCACACAAAAAATGAAATCTCTGTCATTAAGTACTCACCCTCATGTCGTCCCAAACCCCTTAAGACCTTTGTTTATCTTCAGAACACAAATTAAGATATTTTTGATGAAATCCGAGGGTGTCTGATCCACACATAGGCAGCAATGTCATTAATACCTTTCTGGATGTCAAAAGTTGCAAAGACATCATTAAAATAGTCCATATGACTACAGTGGTTCAACCTAAATTTTATGAAGTGACAAGAATACTTTTTGTGTGCAAAAACAAAACAAAAATAATGAATTTATTCAACAAATTCATCTCTCCCCTGTCATTCTGCTACGCTATTTACGTTGCAGAGCTTCTGTGTTTATGTCATTCTACTGAACATTGCAGTGTGGCAGGGTGCATTATCCTGCTGAAAGAGATCACTGCCATCAGGAAACAACATTGGGGTGTATGTGGTCGCTTAATAAAACACTTTAAAAGTGAACGCACACCATCTGAGGTGCAGGTCAAAGCTAACAGATCTGTATAAAGGAGATATAACCGCACACTCACTTGCAAATACTTTATTTCACCAACATTTTGGCAAAAAGCCTTTGTCAAGGTGTTTAGGTAAGTAGTACATGTCAAAGTAACATCCACATGAATGCCAGGGCACAGAACATTGCCCAGAGCACTGTAGTCAAAAAGAAATTAAGTTTTTTGATGAAAACATTCTCCTCATAGTGGACTTCATTTGGCCCCAAATGGTTGAAGGTAAAAATTACAGTTTCAGTGCAGCTTCAAGGGGCTTTAAACAATCCCAGATGAGGAATATGGGTCTTATCTAGAGAAACGATCGGCCATTTTCTTAAAAAAATGAAAATGTATATGCTTTATATAGACACAAATGATCGCATTACAAGTGCTTCCTCCAGACAGCGATTCCGTATTCTTCAAAAAGCTTACACTGAATGTCCTACACCATGTAAATAATGGGATTGGCATTTACAGACATTCTAAACTCTATTGGTGTTAGACAACACGTGTCAGGACCCACTCATTGTCATAATCATACTTTAGATCTAATATTGTCACATGGAATCGATATTGATGCCGTTGAAATTCTGCAGCAGAGTGATGACATCTCAGATCATTATCTAGTCTCGTGTATACTACATTTAGTCAAAGAGGCTAAACTGCCTCCCTGCCATAAATATGGTTGAACCATCACTTCTACCACTAAAGATCGCTTTATAAATAATCTTCCTGATCAGTTTCATCGCCTTAGCATACCAGACAGCTTAGAAGACCTCGATGTTGTAACAGAAACTATTGCCTCTGTCTTTTCCAGCACATTAGACTCAGTTGCTCCTTTGCGTTTAAAAAAGATTAAGGAAATTAATCCAACGCCATGGTACAATGAGCACACTCGGGCCCTAAAAACAGCAGCTAGAAAAATGGAGTGCAGCTGGAAGAAAACAAAACTAGAAGTATTTTGCATTTCGTGGAGAGAGAGAATGATTGAGTACAGAAAGGCCTTAAAAACTGCTAGATCTGCCTATTTTTCAAAACTTTTAGAAGAAAATAAACACAACCCTAGGTATTTATTTGATACAGTGGCTAAATTAACAAGAAATAAAGCTTCAACTTCTGATGTTTCCAAAGAGCACAGCAGTAATGACTTTTTTTGGTTATAAAAAATTATAACCATGCAACAGTCTACTACAGTATTGTGTCAGACAGTGCATTGTAGTGTCCCTGAAGAAAAATTCAATTCATTTACTGCTTTAAGAGAGGAAGAATTGTCTAAACTTGTTAAATCATCAAAATCAACAACATGTATGTTAGATCCTATACTGACTAAGCTATTGAAAGAGATGCTTCCGGAGGTCATAGATCCTCTTCTTAATATTGTTAATTCATCAACTAGGATACGTACCAAAAACTTTTAAGCTGGCTGTTATTAAACCTCTTATTAAAAAACCACAACTTGATCCTAGAGAATTAGTCAATTACAGGCCGATTTCAAATCTCACTTTTCTGTCAAAAATACTAGAAAAGGGAGTTTCATCACAACTATGTTCCTTTTTAGAAAGAAATAGTATCTGTGAGGATTTCCAGTCAGGATTTAGACCGTACCATAGTACTGAGACTGCTCTCATTAGAATTACTAATGATTTGCTCTTATCATCAGATCGTGATTGTATCTCTCTATTAGTGTTACTGGATCTTAGTGCTGCATTTGACACTATTGTTCACAATATTCTTCTAAATAGACTCGAAAACTATGTTGGCATTAGTGGAATTGCATTGGCATGGTTCAAATCTTACTTATCTGACCGTTATCAGTTTGTAGTAGTAAACAATGAGATGTCATATCAATCACAAGTTAAATATGGAGTACCGCAAGGCTTTTCACTCTGTACATGCTACCCTTGGGAGATATCATTAGGAAGCATGGCGTTAGTTTTAATTGTTACGCTGATGATACTCAGCTCTATATTTCTTCACGCCCTGACGAAACTTACCAATTCGCTAAATTAACAGAATGTATAGCTGATATAAAAAACTGGATGACCAGTAATTTCCTACTACTAAATTCAGAAAAAACAGAGATTCTAATTTTTGGACTGAAAACTACTTCACGCAATAACCTAGAATACTGTCTAACACTTGATGGCTGCTCTGTTAAGTCTTCATCATCAGTTAGGAACCTGGGTGTGCTCTTTGATACCAATCTTTCATTTGAAGGCCATGCGACTAGCATCTGCAAAACCGCATTCTTCCATCTTAAAAATATATCTAAACTACGACATATGCTCTCAAAGAAAAATGCAGAACAGTTAGTTCATGCGTTCATGACCTCAAGGCTAGATTACTGTAACGCTCTACTGGGTGGTTGTTCCTCCCGCTTGATAAATAAACTACAGCTCGTACAAAATGCAGCGGCTAGAGTTCTTACTAGAACTAGGAAGTATGACCATATTAGCCCAGTTCTGTCATCACTGCATTGGCTTCCTGTTAAACATAGTATAGATTTTAAAATCTTGCTAATTACTTACAAAGCACTTAATGGTTTAGCTCCCCAGTACCTAAGCAAGCTCTTAAATCATTATAATCCTTCACGTTTATTGCGATCTCAGAATTCAGGCCAGCTGATATTACCTAGAATATCAAAATCAACCGCAGACGGTAGATCCTTCTCCTATTTGGCACCCAAACTCTGGAACAATCTTCCTAGCATTGTTCGGGATGCAGACACACTCTGTCAGTTTAAATCTAGACTAAAAACACATCTCTTTAACCTGACATACACATAACACATTATCAATTTATATTTTCAAATCCGTTAAAGGATTGTTAGGCTGCATAAATTAGGTCAGCCGGAACCGGGAACACTTCCTATAACACCAGATGTACTTGTTACATCAGAAAAAGAATGGCATCTACGCTAATATTAATCTTTCTGTTTATCCCGAGGTTTACCGTAGTCAACCGGATCCAGGCCGTATCCAGCTGAGACCAAGGACCTGTGCTTTGACACGACCACAACGCAGCCCTGAAGTACCAGCAGAGATCAAGTCAACTAGATCATCCATTGTGAAGGCCTCATCGACACGACAGCCAGTGCCACAGTTCCTCAACAAACCGTCCATACCGGCGTGATGAATACGATCCTCAATTGGACACGACCACAACGCAGCCCTGAAGTATCAGCAGAGGTCGAGTCAACTAGATCATTCACTGTGAAGGCCTCATCGACACGACAGCCAGTAGCACAGTTCCTCAACAAACCGTCCATACCGGCGTGATGAATACGATCCTCAACTGGATGGAACTGAAATAAATACTTTGATTGTTGCGATCCTATCAGACTTATGATAGCAACCTGATTGGTAACAAAACATTGTTCGCCAGAGGAGAACTGGGCCCCCGACTAAGCCTGGTTTCTCCCAAGGTTTTTTTTTTCTCCATTTTAACACCTATTTGCCACTTGTTTGCCACCTGATGTCACCTGTTGGAGTTTGGGTTCCTTTCCACTGTCGCCTTTGGCTTGTTTAGTTGGGGACACTTGACATTTGACTTGATTTGATATTCAACAGTATTCTTGACATTTATTCAACAGTGCTTTGATCTGCCTGCATTGACACTATTCTTTTAGAGCTGCTGTGCAGCAAAAATTATGTACCTGTTATCAATGTAAAGCTGCTTTGACACAATCTGCATTGTAAAAAGCGCTATATAAATAAAGGTGACTTGACTATAATGACATGGGTATTACAACATAAACATGGTTTATGAGGACACTTCCTGTGTCCTCGTACTTCTACTGGATCATAAGTAATGACAGAGGGATTATCCTAGTCTTTATTCTACACTAAAATTAAGGTGTGAGTGTCATCTTTACCCCATATCTTACCCTATTTGATTACAGTATTTCACAATTGCTAAAACACTAAACCCCATTCTCTGAACCCAATGCTCAGTGGCCTAAACCCATTTGTCGAATCAATCACTTTGTAGGCAAAACCTTAAACAAGTTCAGGTAGTTAAGACACTGTTTGCAAATCTCATCCACTCTTTTTTGCAAAACTCTAAACACATTCTTACTCACTAAAACACATTTTGCACTGTGTTGCAAAATGGTAAATACATGTGGCAAAAGTTAAACACAACTACAACACAGTTGTCATCCTTTAAACACAATGGCTCAAAATTATTTCACACTTATTTCTAATGATGTGATCAAATCAACTGTATAAAATATAGGTCAGTTCAGAGTGCACAGGTAACACAGGTGCTGAATGATGATACCAACAATAGATACAAACAATCTGAAAAGTAGAGGAGGAAGAGTGTGTGTAAAAGGATGATGAGGAGAAAGAGCAAGGGGTGTGTAGACAAGGCTGTCAAGGCTGGATGCGGCACAGGTTTTTCCCTTTGCCTTGCAAAAGACAACATTGCCTGTGATGTGGAAAATGTCCTCAACAATATTCAATAATATTCAACAATATTATTGATCTGACAGTACTGACATTATAGGACGAGAACTGAACTAAGCTAGCCTAGATGATGACATCACTGTTTTCTGCAGAACTGCTTTATATAGGAAAATAATTACAGTCATTTACATAATAATTGATGGTCTTTACAATGTAAGTGAATCAACACTGAACTGACTTCAGCTGAACAATGACACTATTTTCTTTTAGAGCTGTACAGCCAAAATGAACCTTCTTTGCATTACTGATCATCATGTACCTGTTATCACTGTAAAGCTGCTTTGACTATACTATACTATACTATACTATACTATACTATACTATACTATACTATACTAGACTAGACTAGTATCTGCGTAGTATAAATTGCAATTGAAATAAAGGTGACTTGACCTGATTTAGGTTGGACCCAACATGAAGTCGTGATGCTGAAGCAGAATGAATCTCTCACTGACTCTTTTTTTTTTTTTTTTTTGTGTGTGTGTGTGTGTGTGTGTGTGTGTGTGTGTGTGTGTGTGTGTGTGTGTGTGTGTACTGTATCATGCTTTTCATTTAGAGTTTTCTTTGACCTTTTAGTCATTTGCATTTAGACTGCTGTATGTTTGCAGTATGTAAGTACTGTATATACAGACATTCAATACTATATAATATTGAATATAATACTGTACTTGCAGTACATACAGTATACTTTAAATTCACATTACTTGTGATTTCTATACATTTTATGTAATGGCAAAATGTGTTTACTGTGTTACAATATACTTTTTTTCTGTAACCTCATGTTCTGGATGTTGTGTTTTCCATTTTTTAATGTAGTGTCTAATGAATGATCTGTAGTGTTTATATATTGTTTAATGTGTGTATGATCTGAAAGCTTTGTTTGATTTTGCCATAAGAGTCAGAGGTTTTGTGAAATTAGTTTGAAAATTGGATTTGTGTTCAATGTTTTGAGAAAATGAGAGATGGTTTCAAGAAATGTGTTTTAGCAATTGTGAAATACTGTAATGCTAGAAGCAAAGCTGGAGATCAACCAAACATGGGCCAGTGTTCCTTTATTTTCATTTTTATTCATGCTTTGTGTAAAGAGATCTTAGATATTGGACTTCATAACACGTCATAGGCTCTTTTGCAGAGTTATTATTACAGAGACAATTAAATAGCATTCTGCCATTTAATAGCATATGTAACACCGGGTAACTGTAAAATTCTTAAACCAGTAATGACTGTTACATAATCCGTACAAAAACATCTAATGACATTTTGGATATAACTGAAGTAGTGGTTCTCCTCAGATACATGAATAGATTAAAACATGACCATGTTGATCTTATAAAATGAGAGCACAATATAACCTTTAGAATATTATCTACAACATTTTTAAGCCACAGTATATTATGGGAATATAACTATAAAGTAAATCATAGTGTTGCCTTGTAGTATTTTTGCCTGATCCCTTAAACAAGCATGCTACCCAGAATTATGTGTAGGAATCTTTAGATCCAACTGATCTAGAACATGTCATTGTTAAAGTTTGACATTGATGATTTCTGTTTAGACATTTAACAGTAACAAAAAAATGTCATATTTATAGAAAAAAAATAGGGAAACTGGTTTTAAAAGCCATTAGGTTTTCCTGCTATGCTGATCACACCAAATCTATGACAATACAGAATCTGACAGGAGCATGGTACAAACCTCAGGAAGAAATAAATTACAGATGAGACAAGACCCACATGCCAGAGTTCTGGCTTTGAAGATTTCACAGTGTTTGCAAGGCATCCATCCATCAGGCTGATCTATGGGTTCAGAGACTCCTCATTTTTGCGTTCCAGCATTCTCGCACAGCGTGGACATGTGGTCGAGTTATCATAGTAGCAATCCCTGGGCAAGAGAGCAAAATCACAAGCAAAAACAAAACCTAAACTTAGAAGGAATTAATAGGTACATGAACACAAACACTTCTAAATAAACACAAGCTTGATTTTGTGCTGCATTCAGAAATGTGCAGTTTCATTCAGCACAAGTATAAATAAATAATAATAATAAAAAAAAAAAATACTTCAAAAATCTTCTTTCTGATTATCACATATTGCTGTAGTCATACAGGTCTGTTTTATTTATTAAACTCATGGCCATGAGAAAAGGATTTTGTTCTCTCATCATACTTCAAGCAAAGAGCAAGGTCACGACTTCACACTGCATGGTCACGAGGTATGAATGTTATTTTGACAAAATTAATCTTTATAGCTTTTAAGACCCCAAAATAATATATTGTGGCCAAGATATATAATCACATTCCCTTGAGTTAATATGATGTGGTCACAACAAAACTTACTGGACCAAACCTGTACCTTTTCAGGCCCTATAACAGCACATATGGAATGTGGTAATTGGAAATGTATCTGATGTGTTCAAGTTAAAGATTTTTTATTTGTCAATTCCACCATATGTACAAACATACAGAGAAATCGAAATACCGTTTATCTTCTCTCATCAAGAGTTTACATTATCAATGCACTATAGAAAAAATTTGTCTCTGAATAAATATACATAAGGAAATGTAAACAGTGAACAAAGCAAACCTGTGGAAAACAGCAAAACAGTCATGACAGAGGGAGGTGTGGCTGTCGAATGGAAAGAGAATGTCACCCTCTTTGCACAATTCACACATGAAGCCTTTGGCCTGGCATTTCTGATGGTATAAAATGAGAGAGTTAAGACAGAGATGCAGAATTGACACAGCAGAATTGATTTCACTTCAGAGGCTGCTCACTTTCAATGGGTCATAAAATTATCACATTTTCCTTCAATTTTTGAGACATTTAATTCAAAGTTTAGCTGAAATTGCTGGGGTAGATTGTTTTACAAAACAAGCACAGAAAACTAACAATTTCTAGCCATGAAATATATAAAATAAGAACTAGATTTTGTTTTTCACTGTAAACCTTTCTAATTACTTTAATATGTTATCATTTAGATGACAATTATCAATTATGCTGAACTCAACAGCATACCCACAGCCTGTGTGTGGGTGCAGAAAAGAGCTATTACTTCACACATGAAGAGGTTATTTACAATAGACCAAGAAAAAAATTGAAAGTCAGTAGGGTCCAAACACCCACGACCCCGATCTTCATTGTCTTTGCTTCCATGTTCAAAGCGTCACCCACAAACTTACCTCACAGTCCAGTTTAATATGTTTGGCAAAAGTTGTGTGAATTTCAGTGAGGGAACAGCTGAGACGCCCACTGGAGGTGTCAATCAGGTCCTGTAGGCTGTACATGTCATCATTCTCCACAAAATGCTGACGGTCTTGAAGCTGTGACATTACAATTATACCATCAGTTATTTTAAATTCCACCATCTTAACCCTATTGCTATCTGAATGATAATTTATTTAGGACATACATGCATACATCATCGAGGGTGTCTCATTTAAGAAAAATAAGCATTAGATTGCAACGTAAGAAAGAAATTACAGTATTTTACACCTCACAATGAATATCAGTCAATTTTATTATGATTACTTTTCTTAATTATGACATTCTTGATAACATATGCAGCCTTCATATTTTTAAGAAAAGTGAACATTAACTCTTTTATAGTTATCTAAACATCCCTGAAACCCACAGCACCACCACACACACAAATCTATTTAAACTGAGGTATATCACTGATGTATTTTGAGTTTGCAAGCTACACTTGTGGTGGGTGTGATTGTAAAGGTCTCAGAGTTACGAGTCTTCCAAAAATATTTTTAATGATATTCGGGTTGCGGTTGGTCGGGTCGTTTGAAATAAAGATGCCAATTAAACCTTAGTAATTTTCAGTTTTACTTACTAAAGGTTTCAGTTTTACTTTCATGGGTATTTGTGAACATTTATTTATGGATATTGTAGCCTCAGTCTTTGGCTTAGCCTAACTGTTTTTGTTCGTCTAAAATGCGTAAATAAATACTTTATTAATATATTCTATCCCTGCATTTTGTGCTTGTGAGAGCTTCAATTGGGCATTCACTTGGCAAAATAGCCTAAGCCTACTAATACAAGTGGGAAATCCTTATTTACCTTTTGAATGTTGAGCGTTAATAACTTTTGAATAAATGCTGACGCGGGACAAAATGCCGATTTCCCAACACGTTGAACTGAGCAATGCCATTGTACCATTTGAATAGGCTACTTTTAAACGCATATAGCTCAGTAATGTCAGTTTTATGTATTTTCTGATGGGGCGGGATTTTTGTTGGGAAAGTCGGGGGAGAGACGCACACTTCGATTAGACTGGATAAACACATGCAGCATCTTAATTGTTAAGAAAATGAAACGAAATAAATGAATAAATCAAGCCTTTATTACATAACACTAGGCTATATCATACAACATTCAGAAAAAGAACAGTTTGCGCTCCTAAGGGCTTTCACACCTTTCCAAAAGTGGGCCTTCTCTCAGTTGACCTGCTGATTAATTCTTCAAGCAGGGTCGAAACATAAACATCGCATTCATCAATAATATGCATCTAGACAGCTGAAATGGAAAATGATGGGCCGCCTCAAGAACTGCCTGCTCTCGCCGCTGCACCTCTGAGCGCACCACGTCAGGTCCTGAAACATTTCTCTCCTCCACAGGATGGATTAATGGATATTATTGGCCAGGGAGGCTGATGGGGGGCGTATGGAAGGGGGGAGGCCAAATGTAAAACAACACTGCATACAATATTCACTATACAAATAAAGGTTAATCCATATTTTAGTTACAAAAGTTACAAAAATGTTATTCAGTAAAGAGCAGTGAATGATTTATTTGTCTTTTGTAGTTTGATTAACATTAAAAACACAGACAGCTGCTGTCACTTTAAGACTAATGCACAAATCTAATATACTGATACACATGTGTTGTCTTTCAATTAAGCCATAACCGAATATATTTACTAGGATACTCGCCAAGGCGAGCATTTTGAGATAAATCTGTGAATTTGTCCGTTCAAGCGTAAGGAGACGGGCAAGAAATTTCATTTTATTATTTGCACGCTGTCTGAGACATGCAGATTTGTGTTTGTGCAAACAAAACTTCTCACACAGCGCACACCCATTCTCTTTCACACCTCCGCTTGAATGCTTAAATTGGCAAGGCTTGAAAACACATGTAGCAAATTAGCTCAAGGGAAATAACAATAATAAATCATAACTTGTTATAATTAATTATGAATATTTGGATCAGTTAATAGAAATAACTTGATGTAGTAGAATTAATACCACAATCAACTAACCTGTTCGTTCAACAATTAATTGTATAATTATTGCTGGACGAACAGTGCTGGACGATATTAATTGTAATTAATGGATCGATCAAACACACAATTGTAAAAGTTAATCTTCACAACCCCTGACCCATGCAGACTCCGTGATGTCCGAGTTCCCCACTGAGAACTGTCACCATTTGCTTCCCTCATACATTTCAAAGATGCTTGGGAGAAAAGTACAGGCCACAAGAATCAGACATGCAGCCCACAGAAATGGAATCCTTTCCACTAAATCGTTGACAAATTTGCTTAAAAGAATGAACATGCATTTCCCTAGTACATTTTGTGTATTATTACTGTTTGTATATTGTGCTTTTGTATATTGTATAGTGTTATGCATGCCTTATGATAGAAATACTAGATAATGTAGCCCATCTAGGTGGTGTTGCATATCAAAATACTCATCATTTAATGACTCGCACTTTGGTGGACATCACCATCTCATAGAATGCATTGTATGTTTGTTATATTTATCAGAGTATAAAAGGACACAAACTGCCAGCTTACTCCTCCCATGCAAATGAGTTCACTTTCAAACAAAGGAACTTTCCCGCTTGAGAATTGCACCTTTCTCATTGGTCAAGCCAAAACACAAAGGTGTGACCTCTGTAGAACTTAAAAGCCAACACAAAGTTTCCTCCCTGCTTGCTGCTGCTTTTGATTGCTGTTCACTTGAGACCTCACCTGGCCCCCGAGCTGGCGCAGCCAGGCTGGCAGGCCTCATTAACTTCAAGCCATGTGCAACCTTCTAGACCACAGAGTCACATTAACAATGCAAGTTTGTCTTCATTTCTTCATTCAACGCAGAAGATATTGATTACAACTTCAATACCCTCGGACCAAATCATCAAGAATTTCTCCTGAGCTCTTTAACAGCTAAGGCATTTGCAAGTATCGTACATTTGAACACTAAACAGCAATTTAGTATTACGTTGTGAACCCCTTTGTTAACAAAGGTGCTTTATAGTGAGAAACGGATGGTTCTTCATCTGTTATGCTACGGTTTCATTCACTCCCACTTTCTCATTTCCAATGTATGCATTATTTGTATGTCTGTGCCTGTTAGATTGGTTATGTGTTCATGATTTAGTTAAATAAAACCATTGTGCACATTCTTCTGAGTTGATTCTGATCAGCTTATAAACCAATGTCAATTTTAACGTTAATGATCACAGCTACATGCTAAGAAAGCATTATTTTTCTGTGGCCACGGAAAATATCCTTTCTGATGAGTTGATAGATGATCAATACTGTGTTCGCTGGCCGAACAGGTTAATTGATTGTAATATTAATTCAGCTACATAAAGTTAATTCAATTAACTGATCCAAATATTTATAATTAATTATAACGAGTGATGATAACGAGTGATGATTATTATTCATATAATTATTCATATTTCCCTTTTGAGCTAATTTGCTACATAATTATTTATACATTTTAAGAAATGTTAATTTCTAGGGTATGGAAATAACTTCCTTGCTGTACAGTACTACTCAGAGTATGCAGTCAAAATCTGCATGATTAGGGACAGTATATGAGCATTAAACACTGACAACTTTACGTGTGACATGAACAAGACTTTATTAACTAAACACTTGAACTACTCTAACATACACACACATACATGCATACAGTTTACCAAGGGAAAGAGAGATGAAGCAGAATACAGGAAAGCAAGAAGTTATAGCACTGTTTGAAATTCAGCAGATCAACAGCCTTGAGCAAACCATCAGTTTGTTAACATTAGTTTGTTAATATCAGTTTGTTATAATACTTTCTTAAAAGGATAGTTAATGAGACTAAGTTTGATACTTGCATGTCTCGGCCATTTATAATAATAATAATAATAATAATAATAATAATAATAATAATAATAATAATAATAATAATACATTTTATTTCGAAGCGCCTTTCTGAACACTCAAGGTCACTTTACATAACAAATAAACAACACACATAAACATTACATAAACATTAAACAGTTGGACGATGAGAGCAATCACTAAGAGTAAGCCAGTATGAACAGATGAGTTTTAAGTCTGGATTTAAACAGAGGAAGAGAATCAGTATTACGAATGTCAGGTGGAAGTGCATTCCAGAGTAGGGGAACAGAGCGACTGAAGGCTCTGCTCCCCATAGTGCTGAGACGAGCAGTGGGCACAGTGAGGTGAATGGAAGAAGAAGATCGAAGTGAACGGGAAGGAGTGGCAATGTCAAGCAAACCAGATAAATACGGTGGGGCAAGGCAATGGATGGCCTTGAAGACATAAAGGAGAATTTTGAAATTAATTCGAAATTTGACCGGGAGCCAGTGAAGTTGTTGAAGAACAGGAGTAATGTGGTGAAAAGTGGGGATTTTACTGATAATGCGGGCAGCAGAGTTCTGGACCAGTTGGAGCTTATAGATAGATTTACGAGGAAGACCAAAAAGAAGAGAATTACAGTAATCAATACGGGAGGTGACGAGGCTGTGTACAAGAGTCGAGGTGGATTGAACAGTGAGCGAAGGACAAAGACGGTTAATGTTGCGTAGATGAAAATATGCAGAGCGGGTTACATTATTAATGTGAGATTGGAAAGATAAGGAACCGTCCAGTATGACCCCTAAACTTTTGACCTGAGGTGAGGGGTGAACTACAGAGCTGCCAATTGATAAAGAAAAACTGTCAACTTTGGATAATGTGTTTTTTGTGCCAATGAGAAGAACTTCAGTTTTGCCACTGTTTACTTGTAAGTAGTTAGATGTAAACCAAGATATTATTTCTGAAATACAGTTTGTAAGAGCGGTGGGTGGAAGTGTAGAATTAGGTTTACTAGATAGATACAACTGGGTGTCATCTGCAAAGCAATGAAAGTGAATATTACATTTTCGAAAGATATTGCCAATGGGGAGAAGATAAATGATGAAAAGAAGAGGACCCAATATAGATCCCTGAGGAACACCAGTACAAACCAGGGAGGACTGTGATTGAAAGGATTTTAATTGAATAAACTGAGTGCGGCCTGAGAGATATGAACGGAACCAATGAAGAGAGGTGTGAGTGATACAGATGGAAGAAAGTCGGTTGAGAAGAATGGAGTGAGAGATAGTGTCAAAGGCAGAACTAAGATCAAGGAGTATAAGAATAGAGAGTAAACCAGAGTCGGCTGTGATGAGAAGATCATTAGTCACCTGATTAGTCACCTAATCATCATTTGAATTAAACTGTCCTGATGCAATTTGTTGAGGCTCCAGTTGATCTTTGCTGATGCTGTCTTGATGAGAGAGAACCAGTTGGAGTCCAGAGGACCCTGGTGAATGGAAAGACAAGGCCGAAGCCTGGCACAAACTTAAGGGTCCTTAGAAGACTTCTAGTTCGGCATCATCTTCACATCAGAATTTCTCAAAAAGCGGAAAACCTGCATGATCTTGTGCTCAGTGACCTTTTCAAGTTTGAAGATGTCACACCCTCTGGAGGTGTGTGAGCCAATAAGAAGTTGTTCCTTTGGAGGGAAACTTTAGCATCCTTTGTCCTCTAGCAGGTATTTGCATATGTAATTTGATTGGGTGTTTAAGAGAGGAACCTTCAAGATTCTTATAATACTAATTTGTTGCATAGGTGTCAACATATAATACATGATCATGTAGTTCATTAGCCCTTTTATGCATGAATTACGGAATAAATTATCTAGATTTTTATTTAAGATTCTTTTTATTACTTTAATATGATGCTAAAATTGAAATCCATTTTCATATTTTACAAAATTCAGATTACAGCCCGGAAAGTACTGCGTAATTACAAATAATTTACAGCGTAATTTTCAATAATTATAGTGTACCTATACAGTAAGTAACAATATGTAAAGTATTGGGAATAAAGGGGTAACAACCAGGAAAATAACAAATTATTTATACTGTAAGTATTTTAGAACTAAGAGGCACTTACACTGACAACAATCTTACATTTGGGAGCAATTTAACGAGAAAGTGGACTGATTAAGTTGTTTCAAGGCAAGTAGAAATAACTATTACAACCTTTTTTAATACATGGGGAAATATGCTTTTGTTTTATGTAGTTACAGGGTAAGTATGACATTATGGGCCGTAAATTAAAGTGGAGCTTGTTACACTCTTATTTCATGTAGTTACAGGGTAAGTATGACATTACGGGCCGTAAATTAAAGTGGAGCTTGTTACCCTCTTATTTCATGTAGTTACAGGGTAAGTATGACATTACGGGCCGTAAATTAAAGTGGAGCTTGTTACACTCTTATTTCTTGTAGTTACAGGGTAAGTATGACATTACGGGCCTTAAATTAAAGCGGAGCTTGTTACACTCTTATTTCTTGTAGTTACAGGGTAAGTATGACATTACGGGCCGCAAATTAAAGTGGTGCTTGTTACACTCTTGTTTCATGTAGTTACAGGGTAAGTAATTAATAAAATGCAAACAATCTGATATCACTAACTCCGAAACCTTTATTTGAAAAACAACTTTATTAAAAATAGGTCTACAACACTTATTATTCATTTTTTTAAATAAACTTTTCATTTCAAATTCTAAAGTCCTGACAGAAAGTAACATGTTTTGTCCGTTTTTTGGTTGTTGTTTCTCGCTTGGCTTCCTCCTCCTCTTGTTTCTCAACTGATGAATCTTAAGAAGGAATCCCATTAAAAGAAATAGAGTACACCCCGAAATTTTCTCATGGTTGAGGCTATTCATCTTTTCGCTTCTGACCTGTCACCAGCGCCTTCATGAAAGTCAACTTTGCGTTAGAGGAAGCACATTGTAATGAGCAACGTGAAGCTTTCATGACGTTCTCATTGGAGATTAATGTGAAACTTGCACGAGAACTGCCGTCTCTGTTATTCTGTCTTGTTTGTTTCTCATTCTCCTTATCTGTTATTCTGTGTATTTTGTTGTTGTCATTAATAAAAAAAATAATTTACAAAAAAAAAAAAAAAACCTGACGGCGTCCAAAATCTGCGTGAGTTTCTCGGCACACTTACGTCACGCTTCAAGTTATGTCAAGCATGAACTCTCAACCCTCGCATAAACGTGCAGAACACAGTTGGTCGAAAGTTTTTAAAAATAAATAAAAATATTAAAATATTTGGTATTTTTCTTACAAATACATATCGTTTCACTTCAGAAGACATCAATTCATCCATTGTGGTCGTATGGATTACTGTAGTTATTACTGTTTGTGCTGTTTGATATTTCGACTTTTAGGAACACGTGAGCTTGCAATATAAAGCGTTCCCATATGATTTATTTTTTCCTAAAAACCTTTTTGTGTTCATCTTAAGAAGGAAAGTCGTATACATCTCAGATGGCATGAGGGTAAAATATGAGTAAACGGTGAGCACATTTTCGGGTGTACTGTATGTTCTTATAATACAGAATAGCAAATAGGATTCCCTCTTAAGATTCATCGGTGGTGTAGCATATGCACATGTATCAGGACAATCAATAAACTTTGGAGTTTTCAGAATGCTTTTAACCTGATGAACTGTGTTCGTTAATCACTAAGTCGGCTCCGACCAGTCTGCAAAGATGAGCCCATTTGACATCTTTGTGGCCTGGGCGAGGTAAGACAGTGGACCCAATTTCCTAGCTTTTGGAACATCAAAGGATCAACCCCCGGTTGTGGGCAAGAAACTCAGCGCCAGAGACTGACCAGACAAATTCCACACACACACCCCACACACACACACAGACACACACACATATACAAACATGCCTAGAGATGGTATGTACAGTTATTCTCAAGATATGACTGTGCCAAAGTGTACCCGCTATATTTTAAGTGCATATATGCTTCCTAGTGTTTAGATTTTAGAGTTTAAATGACTGTAGCCATTCTAGTTTCATTCCTATTAATGTAATTTTGTCTGTAAACCATAACTTCTTCTACATGTTTCGTTTATATGTCAAGTCTAGATTCTTTTGAAAGCTGTTCATCTGATTTATTCCATAATGTATGTCACACTGCTGACAAATGCATTGTACTATTTTTAATAGTACTTCGAAGGAAAATGAACACTAATCCAACCTTGTAAATCATGCAAATGAGTTTGCAAGACAAAAACAAAGGGAAAGCTTTCCCGCCAACTTTGCACCCATGTTATTGGCTACCCCACCTCAAGGAGGTGTGTCGGCTTATCTGTCATAAAAGCAAAGACGCACAATCTCTCCCGGTTCTCCCCCGATTGTCTCACGAGCATCTCGTGCACGTTTTTCCCGGACCTCTCCGGTGACCACGCGCTGCCACCGCGCTCAGTTTCGGGATCGCCATCTTCCAGCGAAACTCACTCTCGTCCTCAGTTCAAACCTTCCCGCTGAACGGAGGAAGCCAACGAACTGCACCAGCGCTAACCTGAAATTCGACACACGCAACCAATGCAAGTATACTGCCGTTTCTCAATCTTAGATGATGAAACTGATTTCCGTGCTGGCTTAGGACTGGTTGTGAGTTTGCTACTTGCCTTCTCTCTTTCCTTCTCTACTTCTATTCTTGTACATAGGTGTGTATTTTCTTGTATATTTAGATGTATAACCTCTGTATTCGTAGTTTGCATATAGTAAAACGTTATTCATGCTCGATTGTTCTGTTTGTTCTTTCAGCTGAAAACCCAAGTCACTTTAACGTTTTTCGATCGTTTTATGCTTTGATGTTATAATAGCAGGTTATTTTCATGGCCAGATAACTTTGTTTATAATATTCTGTGAGGGACTTAGTTTGCTGGACAAACTAACAGTTTCTCTAAATAATTATTAAACCAGAACTAATCATATATGTAATTGATTATAATTCGTTGTAATTGATTCACGATATATGTTTAATTCCCCGTTGGGTCGATATATGAATCATAATTTATTCATAACCTTATGAATTATTATATTCATATTTCATCCATAAATTGATTAATAACTGTACGAACCGCTACATTCGTTACATATATTATTTGGTGGAGAATGCGGGCAACGTTTTAAACTTGGTTTTTGGTAAAAGAGCAATGTAGAATAATTTTGTATGATTTAACTTACATGCGCGCTTTATTCAGTGAGAAGACGCACGGGTCCTCACTACGCACCGTTAACAAGCTGCTGTTTGTGTCTAGAAACACTGCAGGCATAGCCTTGGTTGACCGTGAAATACACTGCAGTCCATTGATATCTCAAGCTCGTATCTGTGAAGGACGACAATCTTTGCAGTAAGTTACAGTTTTGAATATTAATTTCCGCTTGAATAAACGAATTGAATCGTGTTCAGCGAGTTTAGAGGGTCGTGGCGAGATTCCTGCGATCACTCTTTCGAGGCCTCATTATATTTACCCGCTATTAAATCTGAATTTCTTGTGTCGTCCAAAAATTCACAATAGCCGGTTTGCTCCTGGGTTACGTCGTTTGGACTAGCTACCCAAACCACGTGATCCCCGTTACAGATCTAATCGGAAAAGCAGTCCGTCTGATTTAACGATTGATGTGTGAGAGTTCGGAGCTATATCAGCATCCTGATCCAATGTTGATTTGTAACCCGCGGCGAAGGAATCCCGCAAGCGTTACATATTCGCGTGCATTAAAGTTTGCACCAAAGGGACTGATTCCCAGAGTTGTGTACCCGTGAGTAAAACGGTACACATATATTTATGAAAGAATCCGCTGAGGTTCTATAGTTGTAATCGTGACCGTGCAGTTAAAACAGCGTAAGGGTCAGAAACCCACAAGCGCGCTCGTTTTTGTATCACGAATTAAGGAAGGGGGATGCAGTAACTCTGACCAGACGCCAGAGGGCAGTCTACTCAGGTGTGGCACCCCTCCCTACTTATTGGTTGTGTGGACTCATTGACGCCACCGCGTGGACGTTCTGAGTCAAAGCCGCGCCATGCTTTGAACTGAAATTATCTCCAAATTATCTTTTGCTTCTCTATACTGCGGGGAGTTGTAAAAGTAATTTGCTTTTGGTGGTTATGCTTTCCAATCATTGTTGGAATGTGGTTTACTGATTTAAATTTAATTTAAACACGTTTAAATTTTTAATTTAAATTAAGTTTCCCCTCCAACAAGAGAAGTCACTTTCTGAGAGTGCGCCCCCTGGTGGACACTGCCAGATAAGTCAATTCTCTTTTCCTTGCATTCTTTTCCTGTATTCACAGATCTACTCTATTTTTTTATTTTATTTTAGTTTATTTATTTTATTTTTATTCTACTTTGTTTTATTTCATCTATTCCCTTTTGTCTTTTCTCTCTCTTTCTCTCAAGTTATTTCTTTAGTTTTACTTTGGAAATTCATTCCCCTTTATTACTTAATGTTTTATTTCATTCACTCTTAGTTCTGGGTCCTGTTGTTATTGGCTGGCAATAACATTCACGCACACCCAAGCCTCCCTTATTTCATACACTCATTTTGAATTTAATTAAATAACGTTTAATTGAATTTTAAAATTAAGTGGTGTCAATCAGTTGGCATTTTGCTCATCAACAAGCAATTCTCTTTAGGGAATCTGCAAATAGGGAAGGCTTTCTCCTTTCTTTCTCCCATTCTGTTATTCTATGCACTCATTTAAATTTAATTGAACAGAGTTTAATTCAAATTTGAATCAAGTGCATCTGATTTGTTTTTGTTTTATTTTATTTTTACTTTTGTTCTGCTTCTAGCTAGTTCATTTTAGACCCCTATTCTTTTATCCCACACACTTAATTATTTAAATTCTATTTAAACAAGATTTAAATTGAGATTTAAATTTACAATTAAGTCGTGTTTACCTGACTGTTTGTGCACTTGCAGAGAAGGCCCTTCACCGCCTGGTGGTGAGTTGACGGTTGCTCCAGTGAGTTCCAGTGAGTGGAGCTACCTGGCCTGGCGCTTCTTGCACTGACTGTGTGTGAATCGGAGACATTCTGACCTCGTATTACGGGCAACACGCAAGGACATCAGCGAGTTGTGTATCAGGTAAAGGGAGGCAACGAGTCCAAAGTGACAGCAAACGGCAATTTTGTTTAATTTCCCTGCTCAGGCTTCTGCACGACAGAACCGCCCGTTTGGAGTAACTGCCCGTAAAGGGGACAGACTCTGGGTTCAGGGAAAACTCAATTTTGACTGGTCACTCGGGCCGTTGGCGCAAATACCTTGCCGAAGTGCGCAATTGTGCTGATGTTCCCTGTTTGAGAGGTTGCACCGTGTTACAAAGGGGACAGGTGACCACGGACACCGCAGTGGAGTGTTTGAACGTCGAGGAAAGGTTGCCTGCCATTGAGTTCTTGTCTGAGCACCCACAATTCACCCAGGCCTAAATTAGTGACATACAGTCACTTCACCTAATTGAAAGCCACAGAATATTACATATTCTTTGATTATTCAGGTGCGGGCCAACCCTTATACTCTTGAGCCATACCATCCCTCTAGGTTTTATGACACAACAGTGCACTCGCCTGACACTGTCATAAACCCAGCCGGAATAGGAAGTTTAAGTTTTACTTCTCCCCTCTAGCCCTTCTGTTTTAGTTTATTTTTATTCTATTTTTATTCCTTTCTATTTGTCTACTGCTCTATTTCTGAATCCAAACCTGAGCTACAGGAGGAGCTGCAAAGACTTCAAAAAGCCCTTGCAGAGCTCCACCTGGAGGTGGAGCGTAGAGAACTGACTGAAAAACTCCAACACAGCGAAGCTCCCCTAGCCAAAGCAGAGACTAAGCCGAAAGACAGACACACCAAATCCCTGACCTGTGAAAATCATCTCAAACAGGCCCAGAAAGGAGTTATGGCTCCGAAACAACAAAGAGACTATGTGAATGAACTTGACACTGGTTACAGAGAACTGAAAAGTGGCATGGGAGGGGAAACACACATCACAGAGTTTCCCCTAACCAGTCAAGAAGCCCTAATTCCAAATGGGGTTAAAAGTCCACTGCCCAAAACGTCCAGCGGCCAAGAAACTTTGCCGGGAGCTGTCACATCCAACTGCCAGCACCTGCGACAGGCTCTGATCCAAAAGCTTTCTGACCCTGCATCAGATCAAGGGCTCCCTGCTGCCAGGGACCTAAAACGGGGCAGACTGAAAAACCCATACACTTGCTACAGCCGACTGCAAATGGCCTACTTCAGAGCACGTGGTCAGCCAGCAATGGAGGAAGATTTCATCTTCAACACTCTGCTTCTCCGAGAGCTGCACCCTGCGGTGAGTGATCATCTGGCAGCCTTGGCCTGCTCACGCAGCATGTCTATTCAGCAGCTGCGAGACTTGGTCAACGAAGCTCAAGCCAAGCAGAGAACTGCGTCTAAAGGGACTGTAGAAAATCCAACCAGTTATCCAGGCTCCGATCACTGCCCAGAAACCTGTCCTTACCTTTTTGAAAGACTGAGAAATGAAGCTGAAAGACAAAATCAGACTCTCAAGTCACAAAGATGTGAGCTGAATGTGCAGTCGCACAGTCCAAATGAGGTCCATCTTGAACACACAGCTCCCACGCACCACACCATTGGTCG
Source organism: Megalobrama amblycephala (assembly GCF_018812025.1). Lineage (NCBI taxonomy): Eukaryota > Metazoa > Chordata > Actinopteri > Cypriniformes > Xenocyprididae > Megalobrama > Megalobrama amblycephala. The sequence goes on from NC_063047.1 coordinate 4,376,287, forward strand.
AGTGAGCCCGGTACCTCCTGTGTGCGTAGCGCAAATGGACACGTTTCTCTGTTTCACCCACAAAGACCTGCTAGACTGTTTTGAGCCCTTATTGAATGCCAGACCGCTGAAAATCTGGGCTCAAGTGTGTGAACTTCTGCCTTCCCAGTCACCCAGACCACCTGAGCCAGACGGTCAGGTCACAGAGGTCGCAGGAAATCTCCCAGCTAACCGCGGGAACCCCGTCTCAGAGCACAGTTCAAGTTCGCTACCCGGCGTACTTCAACTCACCATAGACTGTAACTCCCTCTGCTCCAAGGCCACGACAGACTCACAGCTGAATGATGTAACTACAACAGATATTATTCTCACACTGTGGGCAGACAACTCAGCCTTCAGCCACACGCTGTTAAGTGCTCTCAGTGAAGGGACACCGGACCTCCCATTTGTCAACAAGCAAACACACTTTCCACTAGACTTTCGTCTGCCAACCATGATGACTGTCAAGTACATCTGTGTTTTGAACTTCAAATGGAACCACCGGCATTCAACCCATCACTTCCTGGTCCTTCCAGACCTCCTGATGCACTCTAATGCTCACACGGACCGTGCAAATGAGTTGTTGTGGGCCCCAATGACTGTACAGCTTCCTGTTGTTCCTGTCAACACTGCCAACTTCCTGTCAGGCCAGACCACCCAAGAGGTCTGCATCCTGATCCACATACAGGAAACTGTAGTACCACCTTACACCAAAGGGGGTGCTGTTTGGCTCCACACACAGGAAACTGTAGTACCACCTTACACCAAAGGGGGTGCTGTTTGGCTCAACAGGCAATGTGGTCAAACCCTAAGCCACATGCCAGCATCCTTCACACTGTCACCTGAAGGCGTGGAACTTGGACTTGCTCTAAAAGCCACACCACTAACTGAAGTGTCACCCTACATAGTTCACAGCTGGCTCAACGAGTGCATGGTCGCAGACATCAGCATTCCCAAAGCCTACCATCTAGAATGGATAGTGGACCACGGCCACTATGACTTTAAACTCAGGTTAACAGTCATTAACTTAATACCAGCTGCCATGGTCCCAGAAGGAAGCTTAAGCAACACAAGCTTCACGGCATCCTTCAAGAGCATCTCCATCACTCCCATCAACCTGGTACCCACCAAACAGGTGCGCAGAATGGAGCTGATGGAGGACCAACACCTCGCTGTACCCACAGTCGCTAACCAGCCTGCCTGTGAAACTCAGGAAAGCGCTGCACCTCGGACAGCCAACCTGACAGCTTACACCACAACAGAGGAACCCTTCCCAAGGTTTGAGCCTAAAGGCCAACAGATCCAGAAAGATGCAAGTGCGCTAAAGAATGATGCAGACTGTCAAAGACTCAGAAACGTCTTGCACAAATTCAAAGTGACATTGGACAAAGACCTTTTATGCTGTGGTCTCACTAAACTTCACACAGTGCATAGTGCAACACACCCAAATGCTCCTCCCACCTTAATCAGGCAGTACGAAGGTCACATCGCCCCACATGAACCAGTACAGGAGGTTGTTCATTCAACAGAAGGAAAAGGTGTTATCTGCCCATGCAACAGCACCTATTCAGTCCCTACCTGGTCCATTGTCAAACCAGACAGCAAGTGGCGACCCACCAGCGACTTCAGGAGGCTGAACCAGCAGGTGCCACTGCCACAACGTGCCAGAAAGCACAAGTCTGCACGGAGCGGAGATTCAGCTGCCTGTCAAAACTGCTATAACAGCACACCAGCGTTGACACTTGAGATACTGGTACCCCAACAACAGCGACCAGCCTGTCACAGATACCTCAAAGAGAATGCGTGCCAAGGAATGCCCACGGCCTACGTCGATGGACGTTCCTACAACCATGAGGGCATCTTACAGGCAAGTGCAGGGGCACGATGGTTAAACAACCAACCCTGCCAACCACAGAACAGCAGGTGGGGTCCCCAGTCATGTCAGTATGGTGAAGCAGCAGCGACCCTCAAAACCTTTCAAGTCTCCTCTGTCCATAACATCAGAGAACTCATGTGCACAGACTCACACTTTGCCAGACCTTGTTTCACATGCCATCTTCTGGGCTGGAAACAAACTGGTTTCAAGACTGAATGCAACAAGCAGGTGAAACATCAACACATGTTTCAGACACGTGATCACCTCACCCAAGCACACGACATGATCGTTTACTGGGAAAAGGTGAAAAGATGCTTGAAGCAACCAGGGCGTGACAAAGGTGTGAACGACCAAACTAATGCCCTTGCCAAGACTGGCACACTGCATAACAAGCTATGGTCACACCCACCCCATTCACCCACCCTTAGTGTGGCAACAACAACCCGCGGCCAGCGGACTGTTCCTGCAACATTTCCCGCCTTACTGCCACTGCCACTAACAACCAAACTTGCCAACACTTCCAGGCGAAATGTTTTGCACCACCACTCATACCCCTCCAACCTCCCGTTCACGGCATCTGGTCCCACGACGGCCCCTGGCCACAAACGACTACATAAGACCAACCACATGCTACGTGTGGGAGTAAACTTTCTAATGTATGTCCCTGATGTCCTCACAGCCCCAAAGCTTGTACTGCCACAGGGCCAAAAGGGGGGTGAACGGATATACACCCACGACACACCATGTGCCAAACACCAGGGCACCAGAACTATTTATGAGACTTTGAAACAAGTGGCGTACTGGCCCAGCATGCAGGAAGATGTGGCAGAGTATGTCAGAGAATGTCAGGTTTGCTGTCAAGTCCAAACTGTAAACCCAAAGCACAGAGCTCCACTGCAACGCAGAGGAGTCACGTTTCCACGGTCAGTCGACCAGAAAGACTGGACTGTAAAACCTCCTCTGATGCTCATGGCCATCACAGACACCATACAGGAGTCAACTCAGGTGTTCCCCACGGAACTACTGATGGCACGGCAGGTGCCACTGCACCTGTACCAACCAGGAGACTCGAGTCTCATCACAGCCTACTCCACCCATCAGCATCGCAACAAGCTCCGCCTACAGCTGAGAGAACAACTCGCAACACAGAGCCAAACCCTGCAAACCACCTGCAAATCCCGGAAAGGTATTGTGGTGGTTCTCTATACTCACAGTTTCCTGCTGATCCAAACGGCTAACTCAAGGAAGCAACTGTTTACAGTCCTCCAGAATGACTTTGCCCAGAATCAGCTGGTTATAGCTTTGTTGACAGACCTGCTGCGAGAAGTTAGCTTCTCTATGGACAGAGTGGCTATGAATAGGATTCCTCAGTATCCCACACAAACTGTGCTGGACTTTGCTACTGGCAGACCCAAAGACATGGTCAATGTCAGGTGGTGGCAATGTAACACCCCTGCCGAGAAACACACCTCAGATGTGGTAGCCTACCACAACAGCAACCCACGGCTGTGCCTGGCTCCCCACTTTTGCAGGCGTAGTTTCACCAAAGACTTTCCGTACTTCTCCCCTAACCAGCTCTTCCTCAGAAACCACACTGAAGGAAGGGGCCGGTTGCAGCCCATGACCAGCAACACACGCTGCCCTGCCAAGGCCAAGCTTCGCACCCAAGTCATCGGGACACTGCTCGTCCACACCCCCACTCATGCTGCCACCCTAACCTACCATCAGCACAACACCGCCACTCGTGTCAGCCTGCCCAATCCAAGTAAGTGGATCCAGGTACCCCTGGGTTCCATCCTTCACCGCAGCCATCTGGCAGTGTACTGTCTCTCAAGCAAAGAGGACCAGTCAGAACTGGAAATCCCATCCTCCTCCAGGAATCACCATCACACCTTAGATCCAGGACTGGAACTGAGGATTGACAAAGGGGGGTCCCAGCTAAGTGACAGTACTCCCATCGATGCAGCCCGCCAAGCACTTTCACGACTGCCTGTCCTGACCAGCTCACCTAGAGCCCACGCTTGGACCGCTGCCAACACAGTCCGTTGCTTCTCCATGGCAATCAAGTATGCACTCGCCCTGGGTCTGGCCTTCATCCTATCCCAAGGGATCAAAGGGATGCAAGAGTCCATGGACAGGTGCCTATCTGCCCCTCCTCAAGGACGAGTAGGAACCACCTGCTGCGTGACCATCCGGATCCATGTGCCATCGAACTTGGTTACCGTCCAACGAAGTCCGCACAGGGACTTTGTTGGCCGAAGGGGGGTCTGTAGCATATGCACATGTATCAGGACAATCAATAAACTTTGGAGTTTTCAGAATGCTTTTAACCTGATGAACTGTGTTCGTTAATCACTAAGTCGGCTCCGACCAGTCTGCAAAGATGAGCCCATTTGACATCTTTGTGGCCTGGGCGAGGTAAGACAGTGGACCCAATTTCCTAGCTTTTGGAACATCAAAGGATCAACCCCCGGTTGTGGGCAAGAAACTCAGCGCCAGAGACTGACCAGACAAATTCCACACACACACCCCACACACACACACAGACACACACACATATACAAACATGCCTAGAGATGGTATGTACAGTTATTCTCAAGATATGACTGTGCCAAAGTGTACCCGCTATATTTTAAGTGCATATATGCTTCCTAGTGTTTAGATTTTAGAGTTTAAATGACTGTAGCCATTCTAGTTTCATTCCTATTAATGTAATTTTGTCTGTAAACCATAACTTCTTCTACATGTTTCGTTTATATGTCAAGTCTAGATTCTTTTGAAAGCTGTTCATCTGATTTATTCCATAATGTATGTCACACTGCTGACAAATGCATTGTACTATTTTTAATAGTACTTCGAAGGAAAATGAACACTAATCCAACCTTGTAAATCATGCAAATGAGTTTGCAAGACAAAAACAAAGGGAAAGCTTTCCCGCCAACTTTGCACCCATGTTATTGGCTACCCCACCTCAAGGAGGTGTGTCGGCTTATCTGTCATAAAAGCAAAGACGCACAATCTCTCCCGGTTCTCCCCCGATTGTCTCACGAGCATCTCGTGCACGTTTTTCCCGGACCTCTCCGGTGACCACGCGCTGCCACCGCGCTCAGTTTCGGGATCGCCATCTTCCAGCGAAACTCACTCTCGTCCTCAGTTCAAACCTTCCCGCTGAACGGAGGAAGCCAACGAACTGCACCAGCGCTAACCTGAAATTCGACACACGCAACCAATGCAAGTATACTGCCGTTTCTCAATCTTAGATGATGAAACTGATTTCCGTGCTGGCTTAGGACTGGTTGTGAGTTTGCTACTTGCCTTCTCTCTTTCCTTCTCTACTTCTATTCTTGTACATAGGTGTGTATTTTCTTGTATATTTAGATGTATAACCTCTGTATTCGTAGTTTGCATATAGTAAAACGTTATTCATGCTCGATTGTTCTGTTTGTTCTTTCAGCTGAAAACCCAAGTCACTTTAACGTTTTTCGATCGTTTTATGCTTTGATGTTATAATAGCAGGTTATTTTCATGGCCAGATAACTTTGTTTATAATATTCTGTGAGGGACTTAGTTTGCTGGACAAACTAACAGTTTCTCTAAATAATTATTAAACCAGAACTAATCATATATGTAATTGATTATAATTCGTTGTAATTGATTCACGATATATGTTTAATTCCCCGTTGGGTCGATATATGAATCATAATTTATTCATAACCTTATGAATTATTATATTCATATTTCATCCATAAATTAATTAATAACTGTACGAACCGCTACATTCGTTACAGTGGAAAGAAAGAAAAAGAGGAACAAGAGGAGGAGGAAGCCAAGCAAGAGAAACTAATAAGAAGTGTTGTAACTTTAAATCTGTTTTGAAATAAGTTGTTTTTCAAATAAAGTTTTCCAAATGATATGACTGTTTGCGTTTTTTTTTTTTTTTTTTTTTTTTTAATTACTTACCCTGTAACTACATGAAATAAGAGTGTAACAAGCTCCACTTTAATTTACGGCCCGTAATGTCATATTTACCCTGTAACTACATGAAATAAGAGGGTAACAAGCTCCACTTTAATTTATGGCCCGTAATATCATACTTACCCTGTAACTACATGAAATAAGAGTGTAACAAGGTCCACTTTAATTTACGGCCCGCAATGTGATACTTACCCTGTAACTACATAAAACAAAAGCATATTTCCCCATGTATTAAAAAAGATTCCAATAGTTATTTCTACTTGCCTTGAAACAACTTAATCAGTGCACTTTCTCGCTAAATTGCTCCCAAATGTAAGATTGTTGTCTATCATAACAGTGTAAGTACCCCTTAGTTCTAAAATACTTACAGTATAAATAATTTGTTATTTTCCTGGTTGTTACCCCTTTATTCCCAATACTTTACATATTGTTCCCCTATACTTACACGTACTTACTTTATAGGTACACTATAATTATCAAAACTTACGCTGTAAATTCTTTGTAATTACGCAGTACTATCCGGGCTGTAATCTAAAGCGTAACCTTTTAACTGTCCACGTATGTGGACACCATATATATATACAGTACAGTCCAAAAGTTTGGAACCACTAAGATTTTTAATGTTTTTAAAAGAAGTTTCGTCTGCTCACCAAGGCTACATTTATTTAATTAAAAATACAGTAAAAAACAGTAATATTGTGAAATATTATTACAATTTAAAATAACTGTTTTCTATTTGAATATATTTCACAAAGTAATTTATTCCTGTGATGGCAAAGCTGAATTTTCAGCATCATTACTCCAGTCTTCAGTGTCACATGATCCTTCAGAAATCATTCTAATATGCTGATTAGCTGCATTTGGGAGTTGCAATTTTGGGGGATGGTTCACGGACCTTTGTTGGGAGAGTGAGTTTGCTGGATTATTCACAAATATAATGAATAATTTATTTGTGTCTGATTGGTCCAGATGCTATATGCATACAAATGAAAAACTTTTGCGACCATGAAGCACTGTCTAATATTTACAGTATTATGAATAATATATTCATATTATTCAATATAATATTAGCTGAGTTTGCAAAGATACTGCACTAAGCAGTGGGGTATTGCATTTACAGGCATATGCCTTGGAAGGCATTTAACAGTTCAATAGGGAAAAATAGGGGCCTGTGGGAAGAAACTGTTCCTGTGCCTAGATGTTCTAGTGCCCAGTGATCTGAATTGAACAGGTTGTGGCCAGGGTGAGTAGAGTCTGTGGTGATTTTACCTGCCCTCTTCCTCACTCTAGAAAAGTACAGGTCCTAGAGGGTTGGTAGCACCAATAATCCTCTCAGCAGTCCAGACTCCTGGTCTCCTGATGTCCGATTTGGTAGCTGAACCAAAATAGACAGTTATAGAAGTGCATAGAACAGACTCAATGACGGCTGAGTAGAACTGTGTCAGCAGCTCCTGTGGCATGTTGAACTTCCTCAGCTGGTGAAGGAAGTACAACCTCTGCTGGGCCTTTTTCACAATGGAGTCAATGTGATTGGCCCACTTCAAGTCCTGTGAGATGGTGGTGCCCAGGAACCTGAATGACTCCACTGTTTCCACAGTGCTGTTCATGATGCTGAGTGGGGGGAGTGCTGGGGGGTTTCTCTTGAAGTCCACTATCAACTCTACAGTCTTGAGTGTCTTCAGCTCCAGGTTGCTGTGACTACACCAGACAGCCAGCTGTTCAACCTCCTGTCTTTATGCAGACTCGTCACTGTTGTGGATGAGGCTCCTGTCTGCCTCGCTACTCAGAGCTATCTCCGTATAGCTTTGTTTTCTCTTTCTTTTATTGAATCTCGTACTTTTATTCATTGTTGCTCATATTATTATTACTTTATATATACTATTGCCTACCACATTAATCTGACGTCGCCAGCTTATAATCTTTGAATAAAGGGATTTACATATCATAAATGTAGGGAAATAGTCAGGCTGACAGAGAGAATCTCAGAATTAGAGACACGCGTCCAAACTTTAATCGAGGATAGTAAGAATACAGGGGCTTCAGATACTGTTTTGGATGCGACTAGCTTAGTGAACTCTGTACATTGTTCGGTTCCGGCTGTAGAGCCCACGCAGCAGGGCATTTGGGTAACGGTGAGGCGGCCTAGCCCCGGAAAACACCACTCTTCCATTCCAGAAAGAACATCAAACAGGTTCTCCCCACTCAGTGACGCACCCACTGAGAATCCTGTTGAAAGTGCCCTAGTTACTGGCGATTCTATTACACGGAACCTGAAAATAGAGACACCAGCCACCATAGTCACATGTTTGCCGGGAGCCAGAGCACCTGACATCAAAGCAAATTTAAAAGTGCTGGCTAATGCTAATCATAAATACTCTAAAATTATTATTCATGTCGGCACAAATGATGTTCGACGTCGCCAGTCGGAGATCAGTAAAATTAACATTAAAGAGGTGAACTCGCAAGTACAATGTCAGGAGAAGTAATTCGCTCTGGCCCTCTTCCTGTTCGTCGGAGTGATGAGATAGCAGATTATCATCACTCAGTGGCTGGCTGTCTAAGTAATATAGGTTATATAGGTTACTAATATAGGTTTCATAGACAATTGAAAACTATTTTGGGGCAGACCTGACCTGTTGAAAAGAGATGGTATTCTTCTGTCCCAGGATGGTGCTGCTCTTCTCTCTGGTAATATGGCACATAGTCTTAGAGCTGAAACATGACAAACTGGGGCCCAGGACAGGAAAAAGCAGCAGACAGACTGGCTAAACCGACCGTCTGCTAGCTGCCTCACGTTACAGAAGTCAGATAATTCCCAACACATAGAAACTCTCACACCTAGATATTATCACATAGAGACTGTGTCTATACCCCGAATTAGTAAAAACAAAAAACTTCCAAACCCATTTAATGGTAAAAATTTAATTGATGTTCAACAAATAAAAAATAGAGATAATAATGATAAACAAATGATAAAGCTTGGGTTGTTAAATATTAGATCACTTTCTTCAAAAGCACTTATTGTAAATGATATTATCACAGACAATAGTCTAGATGTGCTATGTTTGACAGAAACCTGGCTAAAACCGGACGATTACATTACTTTAAATGAGTCTAGCCCTCAAGGTTATGATTATCGACACAATCCTCGACAGAAAGGCAAAGTGGGAGGTGTTGCTGTAATTTATAGTAATATTTACAGTATTAGTCAAAAGTCTTTCAAATATAATTCCTTCGTAGTGATGGTACTTTATGTAACATTATGTAAGTCGACATTTGTGCTGGCTACTGTATACAGGCCACCAGGACACCATACCGACTTTATTAAAGAATTTGCTGATTTTCTATCAGAGTTAGTACTAGCTGCAGATAAAGTCCTTGTTGTTGGCGATTTTAATACCCATGTAGATAATAAAAAAGACTCATTGGGATTGGCATTTACAGACATTCTAAACTCTATTGGTGTTAGACAACACGTGTCAGGACCCACTCATTGTCGTAATCATACTTTAGATCTAATATTGTCACATGGAATGGATATTGCCGTTGAAATTCTGCAGCAGAGTGACGACATCTCAGATCATTATCTAGTCTCATGTATACTACATTTGGTCAATGATGCTAAACTGCCTCTCTGCCATAAATATGGTAGAACCATCACTTCTACCACTAAATATCGCTTTATAAATAATCTTCCTGATCAGTTTCATCGCCTTAGCATACCAGACAGCTTAGAAGACCTTGATGTTGCAAGAGAAACTATTACCTCTGTCTTTTCCAGCACATTAGTTGCTCCTTTGCATTTAAAAAAGATTAAGGAAATTAATACAATGCCATGGTACAATGAGCACACTCGGGCCCTAAAAACAGCAGCCAGAAAAATGGAGCACAGCTGGAAGTAAACAAAACTAGAAGTATTTCGCATTTTGTGGAGAGAGAGAATGATTGAGTACAGAAAGGCCTTAAAAACTGTTAGATCTGCCTATTTTTCAAAACTTTTAGAAGAAAATAAACACAACCCTAGGTATTTATTTGATACAGTGGTTAAATTAACAAGAAATAAAGCTTCAACTTCTGATGTTTCCAAAGAGCACAGCAGTAATGACTTTATGAACTTATTTACTTGCAAGATTGATAATATTAGAGAACAAATTATAACCATGCAACCGTCTACTGCAGTATCGTGTCAAGCAGTGCATTGTAGTGTCCATGAGGAAAAATTCGATTCATTTGCTGCTTTTCGAGAGGAAGAATTGTCTAAACTTGTTAAATCATCAAAACCAACAACATGTATGTTAGACCCTATACCGACTAAGCTATTGAAAGAGATGCTTCCAGAGGTCATAGATCCTCTTCTTAATATTGTTAATTCATCTTTATCACTAGGATACATACCAAAAACTTTTAAGCTGGCTATTATTAAACCACTTATTAAAAAAAACACAACTTGATCCTAGAGAATTAGTCAATTACAGGCCAATCTCAAATCTTACTTTTCTGTCAAAAATACTAGAAAAGGCAGTTTCATCACAACTATGTTCCTTTTTAGAAAGAAATAGTATCTGTGAGGATACTATAGTACTGAGACTGCTCTCGTTAGAGTTACAAACGATCTACTCCTATCATCCGATCGTGGCTGTATTTCTCTATTAGTGTTATTAGATCTCAGTGCTGCTTTTGACACTATCGATCACAACATTCTTTTAAAAAGACTTGAAAACTATATTGGCATTAGTGGAATTGCTTTGGCATGGTTCAAATCGTACTTATCTGACCGTTATCAGTCTGTAGTAGTTAATGAAGAGATGTCGTATCGATCACAGGTTCAATATGGAGTACCACAAGGCTCAGTACTAGGACCGTTGCTTTTCACTCTGTACATGCTGCCCTTAGGAGAGATAATTAGGAAGCATGGTGTTAGTTTTCATTGCTACGCTGACGATACTCAGAATGCATAGCTGACATTAAAAACTGGATGACAAGAAATTTCTTATTATTAAATTCAGAAAAAACTGATATCCTAATCTTTGGACCAAAAACTTCCTCACGAAAAAACCTTGAATACTCTCTAACACTTGACGGGTGCTCCATTAAACCTTCGTCCTCAGTTAAGAACTTGGGTGTGCTCTTCGATACCAATCTTTCATTTGAAAGTCATGTTTCTAGTATCTGTAAAACCGCCTTCTTCCATCTAAAAAATATATCTAAATTACGACATATGCTCTCAATGACAAATGCGGAACAGTTGGTTCATGCATTCATGACCTCAAGACTAGATTATTGTAACGCTCTACTGGGTGGTTGTTCTGCTCGGCTTTTAAACAGACTACAGTTGGTCCAAAATGTGGCAGCTAGAGTTCTTACTAGAACCAGAAAGTATGACCATATTAGCCCAGTTCTGTCAACATTACATTGGCTCCCTATTAAACATCGTATAGATTTTAAAATCTTGCTACTTACTTATAAAGCTCTAAATGGTTTAGCTCCCCAGTACCTAAGTGAGCTCTTAATGCATTATAGTCCTTCACGTTTATTGCGATCTCAGAATTCAGGCCAGTTGATAATACCCAGAATATCAAAATCAACTGAAGGCGGCAGATCCTTTTCCTATTTAGCACCTAAACTCTGGAACAATCTTCCTAGCATTGTTCGGGAAGCAGACACACTCTGTCAGTTTAAATCTAGACTAAAAACACATCTCTTTGCTCTTGCATACACATAACACATTATCAATACATTAACATTTTTCAAATCCGTTAAAGGATTGTTACGCTGCAATAATTAGGTCGGCCGGAACCGAGAACATTTCCTATAACACTAGATATACCTGTACATCAGAATAAGAATGGCATCTACGCTAATATCTGTCTCTCTGCTTATCCTGAGGTTTTCCGGGTGCTGGATCCAGGCCGTATCCAGATCAGATGGAGAACCTGTGTCTGGACCTGACCACAACGTAGCCCAGGAGACAATGGGCCTACAGATCCAGTTCTGGCTGCATCTATAATTCAGATTTTTAATCTTCGCATCCGCTTACATATATTTATATATAATCTATTTTTAATCTCTATAATAAATATGTATAATTCAGATTTTGATCTCCATATCCATTTACATATATTATATATATCTTCCAAGGGGTTTTTTCCCTCCTAGGACTTTTTTCCCAGTGTTAGCACGTTGGTTTTTTCTCCTAGGGGTTTTTTTCCACCCCTGGGAGTCAGCCGACATTGGCTTAATGTAGCACCATCTTGTATATGTTACATATTACCGCGCTTGTTTGTACAGCTTATTTTTAACCACTTCCCTTTTTTCTGTGCTTCTAATATGTAAAGCTGCTTTGAAACAATTACCAATTGTAAAAGCGCTATATAAATAAATTTGACTTGACTTGACTTGTTATTATATGAAAACTACTAATACATAGGTTATACGTCTAAATACAGAATATACAAATATATACAAAAGGGAACGTAGAGACAGGAAAGGAAGGATGGTCAAAGAATGGCAAATTACGACAGTTAACCCCTTTGAGAGCCAGCACAGAAATAAGTTTAAACAAATTTCAGAGAAATTATAATACTTGCATATGGTTCAAGTCGGTGTGCAGCAGAGTTTCAATGCGCCCGGCTTGGTTGGTCCTTTCCGAGAGGGTTTCTCCAGCGGGGTTTTCAAACGAGGTTTAACTGATGCGTAAGATGACAGAGAAGAAAGAAGAGAGAGAGTCCAAGGAGATGGTCGTCCCGGAAGGAGAGCGCGTGATGACAGTGCTGTCGCCTGAGGCAGTTCAGGGGCAGTCGAGAGACAATTGGGAGACAACGGAAAAGTTGTGTGTCGTTGTTTTTATGGAAAACCAAGCTAACACACCCCCTGAATTGTAACGGCCAATAGATGCGCAGCACTATTTGGCGGGCAAAGTTCCTTTGTTTGGTCTCCTAGCTGAATTTAGCAGATCAGATTTCGAGATGGAGTACTTTCTTCACAGTATCATTAGACACATAGAAAAATGCATTTGTCAGCTATGTGACATATCTCAGTGAATGATCAGTAGCCAGAGCTTTAAAACAAGATCAAACTCGATAGATCAGACAGGTATATAAAGGAAGTTATGGTTTACAGACAAAATTCCCTTATTACAACTAAAACTAACTCAACTACAGTTATTTAACCCTCTGGAGTCTGAGGCTGATTTGGGGCTTGGAGAAGTTTTGACATGCCCTGACATTTGTGCTTTTTTCAGTTGTTCATAAACATATAAATGACAAAAGTGTCATTACACTGTATTCAGCACAAACTAGGCTACAATAATATGTGAGGAACATGTATGTACCTGTTGTATTTTTGAAGGAATAATGTTTATGCGTGGTTATTGAAAAAACAAAAAACTTAAGTCACTGAAATAAGGCCAAAAAAAGTATATTAAATCTGTGTTCACAAGACTTTTGGGTATTGGAGGTTGTAGACTAGAGTTTTTGCTTCAGAATTATGTAAAAATTATGCTGCCTACTCCTTCATATAAAACAATATATTGATTTAGTTTTTGTAAGACACTTTTTGTATGCGTGGAGGCGTGAATCTGCATGAATAATGGGCCATTTACACCTGAGAAGACAAAAGAATCACATAATAATGACCTGAAATGACTTGCATATTAATGAGGCCTTTCAGTCAGGTAGGCTGTGAAAAAAAAACCCTCTGTAATAATTTCTCAGCTCATCATAAACAGCAATACTGTGAAATATTATTACACTTTAAAATAATGGTATTCTATTATATTCTTTAAAATAAAATCTATTTCTGTGATGCAAAGTGTCTGAACAATTATGTTACCTCTATGGCATTTCATATAGGCTTTTAGCTTAAAAGCATGCACATTTGGAGAAATATTGATGGATTCTTATATATTTATGTCGATTTTCTATACTGAGAAGTAATATTCATTGTCATCACTATGAGTGCTGGATACTGTTTTTTCAATTCATACTTACAGCCGGAGGGCGCTCTCTGTACATCTTTAGTCCACAAATTATTCTAAAGAAGAAGAGGACATTTCAGGAATGGTATTTTCAATTCATACTTGCAGCCAGAGGGCGCTCTCTGTACACCTTTAGGCCACAAATTCATATAAAGAAGAAAAGGAACTAGGAACTAACGGCATGTCTTCTAGAGATCGCTAACCATTGCTTTAACATTCAAATAAACACTTTTCAAGACAATAAATACACGATTGAGACGATTAATGCATGCATTGCCTCTGAATTTGCGTCTGAATAGCGCTCCCTCCATGGGCGTGGCCGCATTAGCGGATAATGAGCTGAATCACAGACTTCTGACATGGCTCTCTTTTCATACAGATTACATAAACACAGAATGTTTGTTTTCGATTTGACTTGCACGATTTAAAACCTGACATTTCAACATTTCTGTAAGTGTAAGTGTCATTTTTTTGTCATTAGTATTCATAAGTTACAGTTCATTTTCTGAGAACTATCAGATTGGACTTTGTTCAGAGGGAGAGGAGAGATCACGCATCATGTTAGTTTTCTTTATTTTACAAAAAGCACAACATTGTGTTTTTACTCTGAGTGTACACAAATAAAAGAAGACATTCTATAGTTTCAATTGATATATTACTTATGTCTCTATGACAAGAAATGACGGAGTATTTTAAGTCTGTTTTGCTGCAATGTGTAAAAAATCCTGCAAAATGCGTCGGCACGTTTTCAGACCTCAGGGAGTTAAACTAAGTCTAAACATTAGGAAACATGCACACACTCGAGATACATGATGGGTACATACATGGATGTGACTTGGCATAGTTATATTTTACATATACAGTCAATAATGTATGTTTGTGTGTTTTTGTGTGTGCCTGTGTGTGTGTGGTGGGTGTTGGAATGTGAATCTGGTCCGTAGTCCACATGAGGGGACCCTTTGATGTCCTAAGAGCTAGGAAATTGGGCCTTCTGTTTTACCTCGGAGGGTAACAAAGGTGTCAGAATGTCTGTTTTCCTCTAGACCGGCCGGCGCCGAGATGAGATTTTACAACCCAGTCCAGCATGCTTTTTTCAGTTGTTCATAAACATATTAATGGAAAAAGTGTCATTACACTGTATTCAGCACGAACTAGGCTACAATAATATGTGAGGAATATGTATGTACATGTTTGTATTTTTGAAGGAATAATGTTTATGCGTGGTTATTGAAAAAACAAAAAACTTAAGTCACTGAAATAAGGCCAAAAACTAATATTATATACGTGTTCACAAGACTTCTGTGTATTGAAGGTTGTAGACTAGAATTTTTGCTTCAGAATGATGTAAAAATTATCCTACCTACTCTTTCATGTAAAACAATAGAGAGATTTAAATTTTGTAAGACACTTTTTGTCAAGAAACACAGTATGCGTGGAGGCGTGAATCATCATGAATAATGGGTGATTCTCACCTGAGAAGACAAAAGAATCACATAATAATGACCTGAAATGACTTGCATAATAATGAGGCCTTTCAGTCAGGTAGGCTGTGAAAAAACCCTCTGTGATCATGTCTCAAGCTCATCATATGGTGTATATCAAACATACAGAAAAAACAGCAATACTGAGAAACATTATTACAATTTAAAATAATGGTATTCTATAATATTCTTTAAAATATAATGTATTTCTGTGATGCAAAGTGTCTGAACAATTATGTTATCTCTGTGGCATTTCATATAGGCTTTTAGCTTAAAAGCATGCACATTTGGAGAAATATTGATGGATTCTCATATGTTTATGTCTATTTTCTATACAGAGGAGTAATATTTATTCAATATTTATTGTCATCACTATGAACGCTGGATACTGTGTTTTCAATTCATACTTGCAGCCGGAGGGTGCTCTGTACACCTTTAGTCCACAAATTTATCTCAAGGCTAGATTACTGTAACGCTTTCCTGGGTGGTTGTTCTGCTCGCCTGATAAATAAACTACAGCTTGTACAAAATGCAGCAGCTAGAGTTCTTACTAGAACTAGGAAGTATGACCATATTAGCCCAGTTCTGTCAACACTGCATTGGCTTCCAGAAGAACAGGTCATGTGACTCTCCAGGAACTGAACTAACAGAGGCCAGAGATCGCTAACTATGGCTATTCAAAACACTTTTCAAAACAATAAATACATGATTGAGACGATGTATGCATGTATTGACTGAATTTGCATCTGAATAGCGCTCGTTCCGTGGGAACTCTCGTTCCGTGAGTTACAGTTCATTTTCTGAGAACTATCAGATTAGACTTCATTCAGAGGGAGATCACGCTTCAGGTTAGTTTTCTTTATTTTACAAAAAGCACAACATTTGGTTTTTACTTTGAGTGTACACAAATAAAAGAAGATATTCAACAGATTAAAATGGTGTATAACTCTTAATTGTATGTGCAACATTGACTGAGTATTTTGAGTCTCTTTCACACTGGTAAGAAAAAAAAAAACGCGGTGGTATTGCCGGCGATACCTCAGACCTCAGAGTGTTAAAAATCTCAAGATATTGCTGCCCCTGCTCCAGGTAGATCAGCTAGACTGCCAGTAAGTCCATATTTATTCAGAATGAGGGTCCGTTATTCGGTAACATTGCAGTGCTTGCAAAGACCCCATGATGGAGTAAAGAAAACAAAACAGTCTTTATTGATCCACACAGAAAATACAAGATATCACATGGAAAAGCAAAGACCATAGGAAAGACAAATAAAGCCCATAAAACAGATTTTTCTTCATTAATTTATAGACAAACTGTTCTATAAATGAACATGCATATCCCCAGGACATTGTGTGTATGATTATTACTGTCTTGTATAGTGTCTTTTGTACTGTATACCGTTTTATGCATGCTTTCTGATAGAACCATTAGATAATGTAACCTTATTGGTATCATGCTTCCTATCTAATTAATCCTTGTGTGACACCCAGCATATTTGTGTATATAATCTTCTTATAGGATGCATTGTATGCTTGTTATATTAATCAGAGCATAAAGGGACACAAACTGACAGCTTACTCCTATCATGCGAATGAGACATCTTACAAACAAAGGAATTTCCCACTGGAAAATTGCACCTTTCTCATTGGTCAAGCCAAACTCGAGAGGAGTGACCTCCCTCTCTCTTTCTTCTTCTCCTGGTTGCTGTTCATGTGGGACTGGAAACACCCGGTCTGACCACAGAGTCAAACAAACACCCCAAGTTCAACATCATTCCTTCATTCAATAGGGAAAAAATTTGATCGCAACTTCAGCACCATTGGACCGAAACATCAAGACTTTCTCCTGAACCTGCATATCGTTTGTTCCACGGCTAAGGAAATGCAAGTATTATACAATTAACTAACTATATTATGCAATTTGAGCAATTTGAGCTGCAGTATCTCTTACAGTAGCTGTGTGTTTGGACCAGACTTGGTAATGTCAAGCCCTGGCGAATTCTGAGAAACACTGTTGAAAGTGGATCAGAGCACAAAATACAAAACACTTGTAGCCAATCAGCAGTAGGGGATGTATACACATGATGGGGGAGGAGAGTGAGTGAGCAATAAGGAGATTTGAAGAGAGACTATAGAAAAAGAGATGGCTGAGAGACATTGCAAATGAGAAAAGGCTAGTGGAATATCACTTGAAAAAGAAGAGTTATGATCAGGCAAGAGCTTTAGGACCCACGTTAATATTAGAAAATCTTTCCAGCACTGGAGAGACCATCTCAGGTTACGCATGTAACCATGGTTCCCTGAGAACAGGGAACGAGACATGCTATGGGGGAACGCCTCAGCGGGAACCGGTGTCTGAAATGCTATAAAATCATGACAATCGTATTGGCTGGCGACAGCCTATGGCGTCACTACTACTGCGACCCGAACTCACATAAGGGGCGCCTAGAGAACGAGTCATCCACTTATCGTTTGAAGGGACTGGGGAATGGCATGGCTGGGAGACGCAGTGTCTCGTTCCCTATTCTCAGGGAACCATGGTTACGTGCGTAACCTGAGACGTTCCCTTTCGAAAGGGAACTCGCACTGCGTCTAATACGCTATGGGGAATGAAATACCTATGCTGCCATGCTGAGGAGAATGTCTGCCAAAGAATGGCTGTGACAAAAATCAGATCATTTCAACTGAAACACTCCTCCTACGGGTCAAATAGGCTGTCATTGACAGCATTCCCTATGGCTAACACCCAAGCTATAAGCCTCAAAGAGGCCTCCAGAAATATCTAGAGGCCTACCAAAGCCACTCAAAGGCTTGGAACCAACAACTTCAAACAGAATTGGTCCCTTTAAGGGAATGTGGCCATGGGAGCTTAATGGAGCCCCGGCCAGTCACTTCTCAGAGGAGCATAGTCTACCCCTAATGCCACCAGGGAGGCCGACCTGAGTCGACCGACCAAAGTCTCTAAAGCACTTGACTCCAGAGGAGGCATCCAGAAAGAGGGACTGCCAACTGGCAGTAACCAACTCAGACCGGATCGTAGAGACGGGCATCCTGGGGAACAGGACTCAGCATAGTGCTTTTGAAACCTTGCAATCAAAGGGAGTTACTCTGCTCACCTGAGGATCTACAGAGTGCTTCTTAAACAAGGCACTCTGGAGGCTGAGTACTCTACATAGGGTCTCTAATGAGAGGCATACCTCCAGCTCCAGGAGCTGATCTACCAAGGGAGTTCTTATTAAAAGAATCTCTTAAACCTTTAAGACCAACTCAGGGGGCGAGGACCCACACAAGAGTGGGGAGTACCTACAGCCTAAAATACTGATCTACCAGAGAGGTCTCACGAGAGACTTTCGACCTTCCGATCAGAACTCGGGAGCGCTGTACTCTAAAGAACGACCCTCAATACGAGGGGAGTACCAACTAGACTTGACCGAGATGAGTATTGACCAAGCTCAACGCAAGTACCAGGGAGGCTCCTGAAGAGCCTACACAATGATATAACTCTAGGGAGTCAGGATACTAACTTAGCTGGAAGTGATAAGGACCTACTCGACCCAGAGGATTGCCTTCAAGGTGGCCCGCTCGAGGGCCAACTACTTGCTAGCAGATCTAGAATTCTAGGGCTAGTATTAGGGAGGCTCCACTGAAGACTAAGCTACCTGATAACCGTCTGCTCAACTCTAGGGAACTAGGACACTCAGGAACCTAGCTCAACCCAGAGGATTGCTCTCAAGGACACCTCAGGAGGGCCAACTACTTGGTAGCAAATCTAGGCTTAGAATAATCGTTTGCATTGCCATCACGAGCCGTGTACTCAGCATATCACTTTCTACCTTTAAAACAAGGGGAGTACAAAGTTATGTGACCAGTCTTACGAGCAGGCCTCAGATAGGGCCTACTACTCTAGCTTAACACGGTCACAGGCCCGGGGCTAATGCTCAAGCTCTAAGGGAGCGTGCTCAACTCACCCCGAAAGGAGGGAGTACTTGAAACGCTTGACCTGAGCATCACTGGTGATGGGCACATATGGGGCACAGAGCTGTGGGAGCGAAGTGAGCTAAACCTGAGAAAGGCCTCAAGGGTGAAAGCCTGAGCAAAAACTCTTGCTCCAAGACGAGAATGACCGTCTGAGCTCAGCTCTGGAGGAATGGAGGCCTCAACAGGAAGAAATTCCAAGGAGCTTTTGGCGGAGAGATTGCTCTAAGCTTGAACCAGATAAAGCTACTACCAAAGCTCTAGAAAGTCTGTATGTATAGCCTAATGCAGAAGGCGGACCCCGGCCAGGGACGACTCTCACAATGAGAGGAGGTGTACTAGGATCACTAGCTGCCAGTCCTAAGCTGGAGAGACTCTCCTAGTAGCCTACTCCGAGCTATGGCATGCTAGGAGGTGGAAAAGCTACAGCACCTCTGTTTAAAAGACACTCCTAAAGTACTAGCCTAGGCTGGATATAGGGGTGGCCCAAAAAAAAAAAGGTCTGACACACACACACACACTCATGACCTTCCTGGAGCTCAATGGAGTGGAGTCTTCAGCCTAACAACTCTAAAGAAAGGAGGCCAGCTCACAGCACACAGGTAAACTCATCACCTGGAGCTCAATGGAACAGAGACTCTGAAATGAGAGGAAGCCAGCTCACTCACCACAGAGTAATGTCAAGGCGGCCCAGAGAGGGCCGACACCTACAGTCATGATCTATCTGGAGCTCGGGGGAGCAGAGGCTTCAGCATATCGCCTTTTACTCTCTCAGTGAGAGGAAACCACTTCACTCGACCTAGGGAAGGTATCAAGGGGGCCTAACAAAGGCCATACACCTTAAATCATGATATTACCTGGAGCTCAGCAGAGCGGTGGCTTCAGCAAAACGACTCTCTCCAACAAGAGGAAGCCAACTCACTCAACCGGAAGGATTATAATAGCAGCCTGAGCACCTGACATATCAACTATCTGGATCTCAGATGAGCGGCGGCCTAAAAAACCGACTCTCAGATTGAGAGGAGGCCATGCCATTCACTAAAGGTGATACAATATTTAGTTCTAAATGTTACCCACTATATAAAAGCCTTACAAAGAGAGGAGATACTTCCCTAATAATGGGAGCTCCAGGGCCCCAGTTAAACACCCCAATACATATATTGTATATATATATATATATATATATATATATATATATATATATGTATGTATGTATGTGTTGTAACGATGTAGCGGTTCGTACAGTTATTAATCAATTTATGGATGAAATATGAATATAATAATTCATAAGGTTATGAATAAATTATGATTCATATATCGACCCAACGGGGAATTAAACATATATTGTGAATCAATTACAACGAATTATAATCAATTACATATATGTTTAGTTCTGGTTTAATAATTATTTAGAGAAACTGTTCGTTTGTCCAGCAAACTAAGTCCCTCACAGAATATTATTACAGAGTTATTCTCTGGCCATGAAAATAACTTGCTATTAGCATAAAGCGACCGAAAAACGTTAAAGTGACTTGGTCTTCAGTTGAAAGAACGAACAGAACAATCGAGCATGAATTAAGTGTTTAATATATGCAGCTATGACTGAGATTATACGTCTAAAATATATACAGAAGGTATACACATATATATATACACAAGAGTGAAAATGAAGAAAAGACAGGAAAGAAAGATGATCAAAGAATGGCAAATTACACAGTCAAGCCTTTTTGAGAGAGCCAGCACAGAAATCAGTTTAAACAAATTTCAGGTAAATTATAATACTTGCTTATTGGTTCAAGTCCGTGTGTAGCAGTTTCAATGCACCTGGCTGGGTTGGTCCTTTCCGAGAGGGTTTCTCCGGCGGGGTTTTCAAAAGAGGTTTAAACTGAAGAGTAACTTAGCCGAAGAGAGAGAAGAGAGAGAGAGTCTAAGGAAGTGGTCCTCCCGAGCTGCGCGCGTGGTTGGGAAGCGCGGTCACCTGAGGCGTCCGGAGAGACGTGCACGAGACGATCGGGAGAACACCGGGAGAACCAAGGAGAAGGTGTGTGTCATTGTTTTTATGGAAACCCAAGCTAACACACCTCCTGAATTGTAGCGGCCAATAGAGGCGCAGCACTATTTGGCGGGCAAAGTTCCTTGGTTTGGTCGCCTAGATGAATTTGCATACTTAATGGCTATCAGCCCGGATTTCGAGATCGAGTGCTTTCTTCACAGTATCATTAAACACATAGAAAAATGCATATGTCAGCCATGTGACCCACCTCAGTGAATAGCTCGAGTCCGGAGCTTTACGGAGAGATCAAACTCGACAGATCAGAAAGGCATAGACAAAAAGTTATGGTTTACAGACAGGATTCCCCTATTAAAATGCACACTAGCACAAATACACTCATTTAAACACTAGGAAACATGCATAGGCTCTAAAATATATCATATATATATTCCAGCATAGTGGTAGTTCACATATACAGTTAAAAATGTATGATTGTGTGTTTCTGTATGTGTCTGTGTGTGTGTTTTTGTGTGTCCCTGTGTGTGTGGGGTGTTGGAATGTGGATCTGGTCAGTCTCTGGGGGGGGGTGCTCCTTTTGAAGTCACCAAAGTGAGGAAGTTGCACTTTCTGTTTACCCTCGCAGGTCCACAAAAGTGTCAAGTGGGCTCATCTTTGGCAGATCTGTTCAGAGCCGGGATGGTTTTACAACCCAGTCCAGCATGCTAAAAGCGTTCTGAACATTCCAAAGTTTATTGATTATCCTGATACGTGTGCATACGCTACAGTGTGTATATATGTATGTATGTATATATATATATATATATATATATATATATATATATATATATATATATATATATATATATATATATATATATATATATATAGTGTCAAGTGGACTCATCTTTGGCAGATCTGTTCAGAGCCGGGATGGTTTTACAACCCAGTCCAGCATGCTAAAAGCGTTCTGAACATTCCAAAGTTTATTGATTATCCTGATATGTGTGCATACGCTACAGTGTGTATATATGTATGTATATATATATATATATATATATATATATATATATATATATATATATATATATATATATATATGCACACACACACACACATATATATATCGTAATATAACACATAATAAAAATAAACTTTTATTCATTGTTACTTATATTATCATTACCTTATATATAATATTGCCTACCACATTAATCTGATGTCGCTAGCTTTTAATCTTTGAATCTAAATGATGTTACAATGCGTTTGCATCTCGCTAGCTTGTTAACTTGTCATCAGTCTCTCGTGTGCTCCTTTTTCTACGTGTTCATCAAACAGCTGTGGTAAGTCGGATCAGTCTACAAACACGGTGAGTCATGACATCCTCTACCATTATTGCAAGTTGATCCACTTGTCACATGTTTATTATAGTTTTCTCTGTCAGCGACGAGGGATTTACATGTCATAAATGTAGGAAAATAGTCAGGCTGACAGAGAAAATTTTAGAATTAGAGACACGCATCCAAACTTTAATCGAGGATAGTAAGAATGCAAGGGCTTCAGATACTGTATTGGATGCGACTAGCTTAGTGAACTCTGTACATTGTTCGGTTCCGGCTGTAGAGCCCGCGCAGCAGGGCACTTGGGTAACGGTGAGGCGGCCTAGCCGCGGAATACACCACTCTTCCGTTCCAATAAGAACATCAAACAGGTTCTCCCCACTCAGTGACACACCCACTGAGAATCCTGTTGAAAGTGCCCTAGTTATTGGCGATTCTATTACACGGAATGTGAAAATAGAGACACCAGCTACCATAGTCACATGTTTAGCGGGGGCCAGAGCACCTGACATCAAAGCAAATTTAAAAGTGCTGACTAATGCTAATCGTAAATACTCTACAATTATTATTCACATTGGCACTAATGATGTTCGACTTCGCCAGTCGGAGATCACTAAAATTAACATTAAAGAGGTGTGTGAACTCGGAGTGATGAGATAGTTAACAGATTATCATCACTCAATGGCTGGCTGTCTAAGTGGTGTCCGCAGAATAATATAGGTTTCATAGACAATTGTAAACGTTTTTGGGGCAGACCTGACCTGTTGAAAAGAGATGGTATTCATCCCTCCCGGGATGGTGCTGCTCTTCTCTCTAGTAATATGGCACATAGTCTTAGAACTATCCAATCCAATCCAATCCACTTTATTTCTATAGAACATTTTACCAACAACAAACAGTCTCCAAAGTGCTGCACAAAATTAAAAAACAATAAATAAATAAATGCTCTATTCAAACAATAAAAACTAGTAAAATCGATATAAGAGCAATACAATAAAAAGGCACATAATTAAATAAGTAAAATCAATAAAATCAATAAAACAAACCAATAAAAGACACAGGACCACACAACTCACGCGGAGTTAAAAGCCAAGGAATAAAAGTGGGTCTTAAGACGAGACTTAAAACATTCAACTGTGGGGGCCGTTCTGACCTGGGAAGGCAGAGCGTTCCACAGTCTGGGGCCGACCACAGAGAAGGCCCGGTCCCCCCTGGTTTTAAGTCTGGTCTTAGGAACCACGAGCTGGAACTAAAAAATTTAATTAATGTTCAACAAATAAAAAATAGAGATATTAATGATAAGTATATTAATGAGACCCCTTTCTTCAAAATCACTTATTGTAAATTATATTATCACAGAAATCTAGATGTGCTGTGTTTGAAAGAATCTTGGCTAAAACCGGAAGATTACATTACTTTAAATGAGTCTAGCCCTCAAGGTTATGATTATCGACACAATCAGAAAGGCAAAGGGGGAGGTGTTGCTGTAATTTATAGTAATATTTACAGTATTAGTCAAAAGTCTTCCAAATATAATTTCTTCGAAGTGATGGTACTTTATGTAACATTAAGTAAGTTGACATTTGTGCTGGCTACTGTATACAGGCCACCAGGGCACCATACAGACTTTATCAAAGAATTTGCTGATTTTCTATCAGGGTTAGTACTAGCTGCAGATAAAAGTCCTTGTTGTTGGTGATTTTAATATCCATGTAGATAATAAAAAAGACTCAATGGGATTGGCATTTACAGACATTCTAAACTCTATTGGTGTTACACAACACGTGTCAGGACCCACTCATTGTCGTAATCATACTTTAGATCTAATATTGTCACAGGGAATCGATATTGATGCTGTTGAAATTCTGCAGCAGAGTGATGACATCTCAGATCATTATCTAGTCTTGTGTATACTACATTTAGTCAAGGCGGCTAAACTGCCTCCATGCCATAAATATGGTAGAACCATCACTTCTACCACTAAAGATCACTTTATAAATAATGTTCCTGATCAGTTTCATCGCCTTAGCCTGTCAGACAGCTTAGAAAACCTCGATGTTGCAACAGAAACTATTGCCTGTCTTTTCCAGCACATTAGACTCAGTTGTTCCTTTGCATTTAAAAAAAGATTAAGGAAATTAATCCAACGCCATGGTACAATGAGCACACTCGGGCCCTAAAGGTAGCAGCCAGAAAAATGGAGGGCAGCTGGAAGAAAACAAAACTAGAAGTATTTCGCATTTCGTGGAGAGAGAGAATGATTGAGTACAGAAAGGCCTTAAAAACTACTAGATCTGCCTATTTTTCAAAACTTTTAGAAGAAAATAAGCACAACCCTAGGTATTTATTTGATACAGTGGCTAAATTAACAAGAAATAAAGCTTCAACTTCTGATGTTTCCAAAGAGCACAGCAGTAATGACTTTATGAACTTCTTTACTTGCAAGATTAATAATATTAGAGAGAAAATTATAACCATGCAACCGTCTACTACAGTATCGCGTCAGACAGTGCATTGTAGTGTCCCTGAGGAAATATTCAATTCATTTACTTGTCTAAACTTGTTAAATCATCAAAATCAACAACATGTATGTTAGACCCTATACCAACTAAGCTATTGAAAGAGATGCTTCCAGAGGTCATAGATCCTCTTCTTAATATCGTCAATTCATCTTTATCACTAGGATACATACCAAAAACTTTTAATCTGGCTATTATTAAACCTCTTATTAAAAAAAAACACAACTTGATTCTAGAGAATTAGTCAATTACAGGCCGATCTCAAATCTCACTTTTCTGTTAAAAATACTAGAAAAGGCAGTATCATCACAACTATGTTCCTTTTTCCAGTAAGGATTTAGACCGTACCATAGTGCTGAGACTGCTCTCATTAGAGTTACCAGATCTGCCATCCTTGGAAAATTTTTTCGAGTACCAGTGTGACGGGACAGGACACGTTTATATATATATATATATATATATATATATATATATAATTTTTTTTTTACATATATTTTGAGAATACAATACACAAAGCATATACACACATCCATCTTTGTTAATCTAATTTTGACTGTTAAAGTTTTTTTTTTTTTTTATTTCACACCTGCTCAAAAGCATCTTTTTAATTCATGATTAATATTGCATTGCATAATGTGTGCTTATACAAACTGACAACCAAGTGAATCGCATTCATATTTAATATGGACTAAAAAAAATTGTTTGCAATTTCAAGTAGGCTATATTTACATACAACTAATGAGTCAAGTCTTTTATACAGGTTTTGTAATGAAAACTAGTCTAAAATTAAGAAACCCTTAGAAAAAAAGTTTACATGTGATTCATTTAGAATACTTAATTTATTATTCCAATATCCAAATATGATACTAAATCCCACAGAAAAAAAATGGTTTCTATTTGTAACGTGCTGTCTTTGAATTATAAACAAGACAAACATTTGCTGAATAAAGGTTAGCCAATACAAACATATTTATAGAAAACAGTTGACAATGAATAGAAAGGACCAATAGGAGCAAAATGCATCAAGTATTCAAGAATATCAAGTAGAAGTTAGTCTGACATATAACAAGGGGTTGTGTTAACTAGAGTGTCCGTCATTTACCGAATATTAAAAACATGGCTGGATAATTAAAAATGTTTTCTGACAAAAAAATAACACAAGCAAGAATAAATTTTAAACCAAGCACGGCAATTTTCATTTTACAATGAACTTCCCTCTCTCTGTGTGCGCGCGATTGTGTATGAGAGAGAGAGAGCTCGCGCTGCACTGAGACAATGGTACTTTTAAATGCATAAGTAACTAATGTGCTAGTTTTCATACAAAATATGTAGGCTATGTAACATAATTAGGTACTTTAGTTAGTATTAACACAATAATGCAACACATGTAGGCTACACATTTCTCAACACTGAGAATAAATACATAAACGCCTGTTTCTCCAGATCTGTGCTTGTCAGTCAGTCACACATCACAACATTTTCATAATCAGCGATTTCAATTTTATTTAGATTTGTTGTTCAACATTACTTGAGCATTTTATACCCGTTTACCTTAAGGAGTCAGAAGTACCGTGACTGCTGTAGCCTACGGAGATGGCGGGAGTGGAAGGAGGATCGAGCGGGATTTTGTGTAGTATAGAGTGACAGATCGTACCAGCGTACTTTGAGGTCAAAATGCGTACCCGCTACGCAAAATGCGTACATGTTGGCAGGTCTGGAGTTACTAATGATTTGCTCTTATCATCAGATCATGGTTGTATCTCTCTATTAGTGTTACTGGATCTTAGTGCTGCATTTGACACTATCGATCACAATATTCTTTTAAATAGACTCAAAAATTATGTTAGCATTAGTGGAATTGCATTCTCATGGTTCAATCATACTTGTCTGACCATTATCAGTTTGTAGTAGTAAACAAAGAAATGTCATATCGATCACAAGTTGAATATGGAGTACCGCAAGGCTCAGTACTAGGACCGTTGCTTTTCACTCTGTACATGCTACCTTTGGGAGATATCATTAGGAAGCATGGTGTTAGTTTTCACTGTTACGCTGATGATACTTAGCTCTATATTTCTTTGCGCCCTGACGAAACTTAGCAATTCACAAAATTAACGGAATGCATAGCTGATATAAAAAATTGGCTGACAAGTAATTTCCAACTACTAAATTTTTGGACCAAAAACTTCTTCACGTAATAACCTAGAATACTGTCTAACACTTAATGGCTGCTCTGTTAAGTCTTCGTCGTCAGTTAGGAACCTGGGTGTGCTCTTTGATACCAATCTTTCATTTGAAGGCCATGTTACTAGCATCTGTAAAATGCGTTCATGACCTCAAGGCTAGATTACTGTAATGTTCTGCTGGCCTGATAAATAAACTACAGCTTGTACAAAATGCAGCAGCTAGAGTTCTTACTAGAACTAGGAAGTATGACCATATTAGCCCAGTTCTGCCAACACTACATTGGCTTCCCGTTAAAAATCGTGTAGATTTTAAAATCTTGCTAATTACTTGCAAACACTAAATGGTTTAGCTCCCCAGTACCTGAGAGAGCTCTTAAAGCATTATAGTCCTTCATGTCTATTGCGATCTCAGAATTCAGGCCAGCTGATAATACCTAGAATATCAAAATCAACCACAGGCGGTAGATCCTTCTCCTATTTGGCCTATCCTTATGCCACTAAAATTTAAACTCAGAAGACAACTGAGAGGGTGTAGGTGTGCCATTTGGGACAGGGCCTAAATGGGATTGCATTCGAATCACTTACGTGCAGCAGGAGTCGGGCCTCCATGGCCTCCTTGCAGGTGATGAAATATGGCTTCATTAGCAAGATATCCTGACGTAATTTCTGCAGTGCAAGAATGATCAGAAAATTACTTTAGATTGCTTTTTATTAAAGGTTGTTTATGTTCAGCAAATGTACTGTTCATATATGGTGTCACAATTTTAAAAAAGTTGTATTTTTGGAATAATTTACTGAATATCTTTTCAATGCACTGTCAAAATTATGACATAGTTGCATGATTGAATTGTTGGTTATAAACAAGAAAGTCAAAACCTCAGAACTTGAACAGGTCAAAAATCACTATTTTAAGGTGGTGATGGGAAGGTGTGGATATTTCACCAGTTTTATGGATACTCACTCTGATCTCCACCAGCTCCTCCACAAAGTTGAATAGCAGAGGGTTGATCTCTTTAAGTCTGAGCACAGGCCTTGACAACATCAGAGCAAGATAGCGCATGGATGAACGACACACCTGAACACATCAATACACAAACCAAAATCAAAGGTTTATCAAACTGAAAAATGGAAAACAGCAAAAGGACAGTACTTTGGATGGATATATAAATATGGGCAACATCACACTTGTAGCCATGCAATATAAGAACAGCTGTAATTTGGCTGTAGGCAAGAGGCAATCAGAGCCATGCTGATATAGAGCCATATCGCAAAGCTATGAGTGTGATATTGCTTTTATACAGTTTGACAGAGTAAGTATTTAAATAAATATGAACAACAACAACCACTGACTGTCTTTAAAAACACAGAATGTCTTTGTGTGGAACTACTTTTTCCGCCACGGATCCAAATCTCAAGTTGACCGTTTAACAATTGAGCCCAAGTCTCCATTACTAATACGGAAACGCCACTTTAGAACTAGCAACGACGGCTTGTGTTGCTTCGTGTAATAGTGTATTATTGAGATTATTAAAAGTATTATGAGACAGAGAGATCGACTACACTGCGTTCCAAATTATTATGCAAGTGACATATCAGTAAGATTTCAGTAGAATAAACATTTAGATTATAGTTTTTCTAAGAAAATGTTTGTTTGTTTATTTATCCATGTCTTTTTAAATAACTGGTATCATTCTCAGACAAAATCATTTGCCAGGTCTATGGAAACCCTACTTAGAGGTTGTTCCACATTATTAAGCAAGTCACAGTTCTCATACAATATAGGAGGAAGAAAGATCTTTCTGAAGATGAAAAGCATGAAACGGTGCAATGTTGTGCAAAAGGCATGAAAACAACTAATATTGTGTGAAAACTGAATGGAGATTATTGAATTATCATAAGATTTGTGAGTGATTGAGAGCACAGCAGAACTCGGTCAGATAAAGGCTTATTGAGGAAAGTTCCTGTCAAAAAAAATTAATTGTATTAAAAGGGCAGCTATAAAAAAAACAGTGTTGAGCAGCAAACAGGTATTTGAAGCTGCTGGTGTCTCTGGAATCTCAAGAAGCTGTCCACACTGGCTGGCAGTTGTGTGTAAAGATGCATTTCAGGCCCTCCAAACCAAAGCTCACAAAGAGAAACATCTACAGTGGGTGTAGAAATACAGGAAGACTCATTTTTAAATATTTTTATTAACTGACGAATGGCGTACTACAATAGATGGTCTAAATGGATGGATTTCTAGATGGCTGGTGAATGGCCACCACGTTCCAACAAGACTGTGACGTCAGCAAGGAGATGACGGGTGATGATTTGGGCTGGAATATTGGGAAGTGAGATGAAAGGTCCCTTTAGGGTCTCTGAGGGTATTAAAATCATTTATGCAAGATATGTGGAGTTCATAACTGGCCATTTTAAGTTATGGTATAAAAAGGAGGATAGTGCCTTCTGAAATACAATGCACTATGCACTATCCCATGCTGCAAAAAAACACCACAGAAATAAAACTGTTTGAAAATGTATTTCTACACCCGCTGTAAATGTTTCTCTTTGTGAGCTTTGGTTTGGAGTGGCTGAAATGCATCTTTACACACAACTGCCAGCCTGCATGGAGAGCTTCTTGAGACTCCAGAGACACCAGCAGCTTCAAATACCTGTTTGCTGCTCAACACTGGCTCTTTTATAGCTGCCCTTTTAATACAATTAATTTTTTTGACAGGAACTTTCATTAATAAACCTTTATCTGACCGGGTTCTGCTGTGCTCTAAATCACTCACAAATCTTATGATAATTTGATAATCTCCATTCAGTTTTCACACAATATTATTTGTTTTCATGCCTTTTGCACAACATTGCACCATTTCATGCTTTTCATCTTCAGAAAGATCTTTCTTCCTCCTATATTGTATGAGAACTGTGACTTGCTTAATAATGTGGAACAACCTCTAAGTAGGGTTTCCATAGACCTGGCAATTTTTTTTTGTCTGAGAATGATACCAGTTATCTAAAAAGACATGGATAAATAAACAAACAAACATTTACTTAGAAAAACTAAAATCTGACTGTTTATTGTACTGAAATCTTACTGATATGTCACTTGCATAATAATTTGGAACGCAGTGTAAGTGTGTGTGGTTTCAGTTTTAAGGGGCCGGCATGACAAATATCTTTGCCGAGTGTAATTAAACAGTGCAAAATGAGAGCAGTGCAAAGCAAAATGAAGAAAGAAAAACACATTGTAAATTGCTTGCGCCAAAGCCTCCATTACTAATTTTAAACTTTCACTTTAGAACTAGCAATGATAGCTTGGGCTGCTTCAATTAAGATATTAGTGTATTAGAGTATTATTGGGTAGAGTAGTACACTCTAAAGAAAAATGGTTCTAAACAGTACCAAATTAGGGTTCTTTGGCTTGTAACAATAGCAGAACCCTTTTTGGTGCTAAATAGAACCCTTTTTATAAGGTTTCATAAAGAACCATGCTTTAAAAAGTGCTATATAAGACCTTAATGGTGTTATAAATAACCTCTTTAATAATAGTTTACTTTCATTAATATTAGTATATTATTATCATTATATTATTTATATTAGTATCATTAATATTATTTTTAATATA
This sequence comes from Megalobrama amblycephala, assembly GCF_018812025.1. Lineage (NCBI taxonomy): Eukaryota > Metazoa > Chordata > Actinopteri > Cypriniformes > Xenocyprididae > Megalobrama > Megalobrama amblycephala. Next base: position 4,407,234 of record NC_063047.1, read on the forward strand.
TTATTTATTTATCTTTTTTATTTTTTATTTTATGTTATCAGCCTGGTCTTATAATGTCTTGTAGCCTCTAATAGGGTTTACATAAAAAACAGCATGTTGTATCAATTATGTACTTTTATTGTTTATTTATTTTTATTTTATTTCCATATTTAACAAGTTATAAAGTAAAATATCTAGCTTCTGCCAGACCGCCTTTTGTATTCAATGTACAAAGAAAGTGTAAAACTCTTGCAATTCAAAACGCTTACACTACATCCTACACCTTCCCTATTCAACTTACGGAAAAAGTGTAACTGACGCGACATCAGTTTAAACTTTCTTTGTAACTTGAAAACGGAAGGCAGTATGGCGGAAGCTAGATATTTTACTTCATAATTTGTTAAAAATTGATTTTTTTTTTATACAAACACATCACTTTGCTTCAGAAGGCCTTTATTAACCCCCTGGAGCCATGTGGAGTACACGTTTATGATGGATGGATGGATGGATGGATGGATGTATAGTCATTACACTGGAGTACACTGTTCACTGCCATTATAAAGCTCAGGTACGTCAGGATATTTATTAATATTTCTCCGATTGTGTTCATCAGAAAGAATAAAGTCATATAGACATGTGGGATGTGACAGCATCTGAAATACACCATTGAGTTTAGAGTTACAGTCTGTTTCTTCCATTTGTTTATGTAAAAATAATTGTTTATGAAGGCCAAAAGTAGCAAAAATTGACAGTATGTGAGCCATTACAATGTTAAAAGGAGAAATTATATAAAGTCATGGGATAGCTTTAACGCTTTAATCCAAGTAATAATTTAAAAAATCTAACAATATGGATCATAAATTCAATATCTCTATTACTTAGTGAAGTAGAGGAGATAAGTATCCTTAACTGAAAAGAGCTGGACAAACTTACATGTTCTGTTAAACTAAAAAGAGAAAAAAGAAAACACGATTGATAGGAAACCAGTTACAATTTGAAAGTTAAATTTACAGACATTTTAAGAAATCATAGAAATCAAAGAAATGTGTGCAATTACCTTTATTTGTTATATAGCTTTCATTCTGTAGGTCAAGGCATAAATTCATGAAAATAAATCAGTTTGACATGTCCACTGATGAAAACGATATCTTTTTCGTAGCATCCTTTCAACGGTTAAGGGGATTTCACTTGACTGGTGTCAGTGATGTTCATCATCTCTATGACGTGAAGCGTCACTTTTTTCACATTTACATAGTGTTTGAACATAAATGTGTGTCGGCAGTGTGTGTACACAATGCAGACATAAAATGATAAAAATCCACCAATTCCTTTTTTAATCCCCATAAAACCTCAACAGTCTCATAAAACAAGCTGTTTTCATTTTCTGTACAAAGTGACATCACTTTATACAGGCCCTGCCCACGAATGCTGGTGTTCTCTGCCATATTAGCATTTTTTCCACCCTGAATGAGCTGTACACTCATCTCTTGAAGCTCTGGCCTCTTCTTGAAAGGGAGCTCATTTGCATTTAAAGGGACACACAAAAAACAGTGCGTTTTTGCTTACCCCCCAAAAGTGGCCTTTTTAAAATGCTATAAAAAAAATTTCTGTGGGGTATTTTGATCTAAAACTTCACATACACACTCTGGGTACATCAGAGACTTGTTTTACCTCTTCTAAAAAAGGGGAATAATAGGTCCCCCTTAAAACCTTGTTTCATTCCTGAATGGATCAGCATTTTTTAATGAATTGACTGAATGAACAGTGCATGCAGTCACTTTTAAGTGAATGAAAAAAATCAAGAAGGATATAGCTGCAGTCTGGAGATCGGTGGGAGCTCTAAAACGTGATGTGGCTTCCTCCCATTGACAGACAGACACATGACACGGTTTGTTTTCCCCTAAACCAGTTTAGCGCAAACTCCGCCCCGCAGCCGATCCTAAAGACTTGTCAATTAAATTGCTGATTTCCTACACAACGCTACAACAAATGCCAAACCACTAACTCTACCCTACACTCCACCTTCGGCCGTCCATAACTCCCCAACCAGACCTCACCAAATTTTTCAGTTGCACCTAGCATCACCTACCCAGCGAATCTTGAGTCCCAGTACACTCCGGTCACATAGAACATAGTGATACAGATAAAAATTCCCACGCACCACGCAGAAGAGCTTGCAGGGGATTCCATCTTTTAACTCATTGAGGGGGTGGGGACCCCCCCCCCTCCAAAGATGAAATCCCCACCACTAAATGCACAGACGTTTCTCAATATCAGATACTCACACAAATTGTTTATATAAAATATTATCCATTGAACAATGATATTTAATGAATAATATCCATTATACAAGCATAAGAAGTTTGTACAATAGGAAATAAACAAAAACAATTCAGTTAAAAGTACAAAGACAGTGCTATCGTTTGACCTGACCCCGACCAGTATTGTTAAAGTTTAAGCCCGAACCCGACCCAAACCACAAATCCATCACTGTAGAGATTATTGCTATCATAAGCAAAGACAGATTTGTAATACCTACACTGCATGTAACCGCTGAGCTACTTATTGGTTAAAATAACATGATCATATCATACAAAGTTTAAATAAATGTTTCAGAGTAATTCACTTTACATTAAGGTTCACTTTCACAGGTTACTAACGTTTATAACTCATGAATAATTTGTTCACCCTTCATTAGGGTTCACAAGTAACTAATAATGTAATTACATTTTTCATTATTGATATCTCATTGAGTTATGGTTGTGCTTGTATGTTTTTTTCCCCCAAAAGGAAGTTTAATCATTTCATCTTGATAAACATGAAATCAGTTTTTATACATTGCTCTGAATAGGCATCATGACCTTTTTGCAGAGTATCATGGGTAATGCACAAAGTAAAGTCTGATGAGTAACAGTGAGAAAAGTGACACAAGTCATGAGATGACATTGAGAAAAACACAAATAAATCACCCTTCAGTCTAATCTTAATTGTTTCTGGTTCTAAGTATGTGTAAATAAATACATTTATTAAGCATTTATAACATGTGAGTTAAAAATGGCTCACGGTAACACTTTATTTCAAGGGTCCAGAATAATGCATTATTAAGCATTAATTAATGACTAACTTGTTCACAATTAAGATTAAGAATGAACACACAAGTAATTAATGATTAACTTTACATTTTAAGGGTCATGAATTATGCATTAGTTAAGCTTAAGTAAACTAGTAATTAATGATTTACTTGTTCACAATTATGCATTAGTTAAGCATGGACACAATAGTAATTAATGATTAACTTAATATATAGTAGGGCATATTAGTCATTATTTATAAATGATTAAACATTTGAAAGATACATATTTATGCTATAAACAAAAATAACCTAGTAATTAGTGATTAACTGAATGTACAGTAAACGCCTTTTAGTCATTTTTTAGTCATTATCTACTTTAATAAGCCATATAGTATTTTTGTGTAGTGATGAAATTATATTTCTGTGCCATTCTATTAAGTTAACCGAACAATAAACTAGAAATTATGCTTAATTACGAATGGTTTTGCAGTTATAAATTGCTAAAATAGTATAATAAAGACAATTTGACCCCCAAAGTGAAAGGTATATCCACATTAATTATGGCACTTATTGAGTGATATTCAAGCCTGACCACAATAAGCTAATTGTAGTCACTAATTACACTTATTTGCTTCTTTTTTGTCTGTTAAATACAACCCGAATTCCGGAAAAGTTGGGACGTTTTTTTTTAAATTTGAATAAAATTAAAACTAAAAGACTTTCAAATCACACGAGCCAATATTTTATTCACAACAGAACATAGATGACATGCTCCCCTCCAGATGACGTCTATTTCAGGGAAGGCCTTGTGTATTTCAGCAGGACAATGCAAAATCACATACTGCAGCTATTACAACAGCATGGCTTCGTCATAGAAGAGTCCGGGTGCTGAATTGGCCTGCCTGCAGTCCAGATCTTTCAACCAGGGCTGGGGAGTAACGAAATACATGTAACAACATTTAAAATACAAAATTCGAGTAACTGTATTTCGTTACAGTTACATTTTAAATAGATGGTAATCAAATTACAGTTACATTCAAAAAGTATTTTAGATTACCAAGGTGATTACTTTGAATTTTAATGTCATTTATTTCATTTAATAATCTATTAACGTAAGCTGTTTGAGGATTTTTAACCAACGAGCCAATGTTGATGATTCTCCGACTCTTTTATAAAAAAAAAAAAAAAAAAAAAAAAAAAAACGCGCGCGCAGCCTGTTCAGATATCAGCAACCTGCAGAGTGCAGACATGAGATCGCACACAAAAATGGACGGGAAAACGGCATAACGCATTTCTCTAGTGGAAATTCAAAGACACTTTTACTTATAAACATGAAAAAGGACGTACAGTAACATCACAGTGCAGTGCAAGCTATGTAAATGTCTACCGGCTTCAAAGGATTCAACGTCTAATCTGAAAAAGCATCTTGAGGTAGGCCTTAGCTGTTCTTGGTCTTTGAAAATGTTATTTTCCTTATTTACTCCTTATTTACCTATTTACTCATATGTTGAGCTTTGTATGGTTATCATTAGCCTACGTTTAATATTTATAAGAATTTATTAGGTCTTTGAAAAATAACACCAAATCCTCATAGAATTAACATCCACTTAAATCATGCATTAAATAATGTTTTATAAAGCCAATTTCTTGGTGTACTTTACAGACAAACTTTAAATCTTAATAATTTATTCCAAATGTTTAGGTATATGGCGCGTACTCGAGTTCATGATCAAAAATAGAGATGCAGATGTTTTTTAGTTTTATTCCGGGCTTGCAAACAAACTGCTTTGTAATAATTTCACAAAATTTCAGGAAATATTTACTAAGCCTGTCAACAGGACGTTAACACAGGCACACGGTGAATACGGACACAAAGAGGAGAACAGACGCGCCCGCAGAGAAAATACTGCACCATGCACAAACTCACTGTTCGCGAAATATAGGAAGAATAATACAAATATTAAATTGGGGTTGATATGAATGTATCTCTGAAGGGAACTGTCTTCAGAAAACGTTTGATGGCTTTTCCTCTTATCTCCAGCTCAGCTTTGTATATACTGGTAACCATGGAAATGCTATATCACTGCTGTTCCATAAGCGCCGCCTACTGTCAGAGAGTGAATTTACATTTCTTTCAGTCCGTCTGCTGATTTTGTTTTGTGCAGTTGTTTTATGTAGCATAATTTCACAAAGCTAAAGTCAGACCATGCTGTTTTTTCTGTTAATCTTGAAATTATACAATAATTTAAATGAAAAACAACTGCTCATGTACATAACATCTTTGTTGGGATTGTGATAAAAATGCAGTGTTTGCCTCCAATATCAAAGAGCTATATATTTTTTGAACAAATAAATTTGCTTTAAACAAATCTACAACCAGTATCAGAATTGGCCAATTTGCTTCTCTTGGCCATGAAAAATCAAAATAGGTGCATCAATAATAATAATTAAAAAATAAATAAATAAATAAATAAAGGATTCGCTGTTTGATGTTTATATGGTTAATATTAATGCAGCTATCAGTGCACTAAGGTTAAATATTAGTATAAACATACTTATACTAGGGATAGTTCATACAAAATGATCATATTTTTTTCCGAACCTGAAAAATATTTATAATTCATTACAATATTTTATTATTTAATATTTTGTTATCCCTCTGATGCACATTTTAACAAATATTAGGAATGATATATCAATAGTAATTATATATGGATGTGATGTTAAGAGAAAAATTATATTTTCATACATAGGCGCCGATCCCGTGGGTGCTCGGGGGCTGGAGCACCCACGGAAATGGTCGAGCACCCACGGAAAAATACGAGATATTCTCCATTGATTTTAACCAATAGAAAATCAATTGGAGCTTTCAGACACTATCTTCACCCTTTTTTATAGTTTATTTAAGGCCGTTTATATGGCAATATTTTAATGGCAAACGTCGAGAGCGCATCCAAGTGATGCGCGCGAGCACAAATGACTCTGCTCTCGATCATGCGCGCGCTTAAACTCTGCTTGCATGAGATATCAGCGAGAGCATGACTCGCGACAACACTCGTGAAAAGAATGTGCTTTTTGGGTCGAAATTGTCATATTGCTGCAATTATAATAAATTATAATGCAAATAAACATCAAGTTGACGTTGATTTGAGTTAAATAAGAAGCGAACTAGCGCTGAAACGTGTTGTTTTTGAAATCATGCAAGTATACATGTGAATCTATTGCTTGACTCTTCTTTCTAGGGAAATCACTAACAAAATGCACACATACATTTTCCTGCTCTTGATATACAAACATTAACTTCTTTGAACTTTATGAGGAAAAAAACGATTTGAGGGCAGATTCGAACCACTGATAATAATAGCACGGCTGGACCTCTGACTGTATTAACGAAAATCCTACCACTACACTATTAGGGAAGACGAAAACTGAAAGTGGATTTATCTGTAATATAATAGCCTATATGGGGGTTGATGTGGGGCACTGGGCACCCACCGGCAGAAACATAAATCGGCGCCTATGTTTTCGTATTTGTTTATAAAGATAGTGAAATTCTTTACCAACACACAGGTTATGTCTAATAAACTGCAGATAAATATTTTGTAACTGATGTTAAAAATACAATTTAGTGAAAAACCAAATCCTGGTGGGTAGAGGTCATTTTTATTTACAGGTTGTAAACTTAAAACAGAACATCAAGTTAATATGGTCCTTTGTATTAAGTATTTCAAAGTATTCCAAAGTATTTAGATTAAGTTACTAAACTTGAGTAATGTAACGAAATACGTTACAGATTACTTTTTAAAGCTTGTATTTTGTAATCTGTAGTGAAATACATTCTAAAAGTAACCTTCCCAACCCTGCTTTCAACTATAAAGAACATTTGGCGCATCATTAAACGAAAGATGGCCACAAACTCTTCAGCAGCTGGAAACCTATATCAGGCCAAATTCCAACACCAAATCTCCAGAAACATAACCTCAATGCCCAGACATCTTCAAACTGTTTTGAAAAGAAGAGGAGATGCAACACCATGGTAAACATGCCCCCATCCCAACTATGACCTGTAGCAGGCATCAAATTTGAAATGAGGTCATTTTGTGCATAAAATTGTAAAATTTCTTAAACATTTGTTATTTTATCTATGTTCTATTGTGAATAAAATATTGGCTCATGTGATTTGAAAGTCTTTTAGTTTTAATTTTATTCAAATTTAAAAAACATCACAACTTTTCCGGAATTCGGGTTGTAAAAGAGCACTTTATGGCTATCACTTTTTAAACAACAAAAAAGGTGTAGTGTGGTGACTCTGGGTCTGGAGACAGCCCATAAACAATTTTTATTGTTTGTTTCTATTTTACCCCATACACTATGAATTTAGAAACGTAAAAATAGGTATTTATCTAACAAAAAATGCAAACTGCAGCTACTGTTTTTTATTATGCAAAAAAAAAAAAACAAAAAGAAAGAAAAAAAAAGAGAAAGAAATGCATACAAAAAAAAAAAAAAAAGTTTTTAGGAAGAAGAGCATGCACTGACTACAACATAATTTATTAATGTTTCATTGGTTTTCTCTTGTTTTTGCATGTGTTCATAATTTTTGGCCAGAAGACCCAATCAGTGGCGCCTGCAGCCATACGGCTGTACGCACTGTGCGTACCATAAGAGTGTGCTAAATGATGCTGTTTTTATTTTTTACATAATTTTTAAATTGATTATTAAAATCTATTTGACATATCTCATGACATATCTCATGACATATTAAAAGAGCAAGAGAGAATGAGAATAAATAAAGGTGTGCGTTTGTGTGTTGTGAAGTCAAATGTGTATGTGTGTGCATGGGTGGGCGTGAGGGATATGGGTGAAAGAAATCTGATTGGATAGTTTAGTTTGGTTGCTTTTTTCACACATTAAAATTTACATTACAGATAGTTAATGTTTAAAAACAGGCTCAAAATCAGTAAACACTCTCTAAAACAGCTAAATTCGATTGAAACATTTGCAAAAGGGCCTAAAACTATTGAGTAGGGATGGAGAAATAAAGCCTCTTAAATCTTTGAAGCTTTTCTCTGTTTCAGGAAAAGATTCGAAGCATCAAGAGGTCAAAATTACAGCAGCTCCACTGTTTTATCCATTAAGCACAAACAAAAGCCTGACTATGCTAAATATGTTCAGTTTTCTGATAATATAATTCACATATTAAAGTGTGGCAATAAATTAAATGTAACAACAAAAACAACAATAATTAGCCTATAATAATACTGATAATGAGTTGTTTGAGGCAAGTAAATTGTGCTGTTATTTTATTGTTTTTATACTATTTATATGACAGAACATATGATAATGTAATGTAATTCTATTTTAAATGAATGTAACCAATTTGATTAACTGCTAAGTAGTCCAGAGTCATTTGCTGAATAAAAAAATATGTTTTCATAATTTATGAAATACTTTTTTGTACTATGTACTGCAATGTGTCAGAAACATCATACAGCTCAGATAGTCTTGTGTCATATGTCATTTAAAAGATCTCACGGAGTAGAATACAACACATATAATTGTTCTGGGCTTTGACAAAATTTGAGTGAGTTTATGTACATAAAAGCCCCGCAAGACCCATATGTGAATAATATACGGATGTTGCATTTATATCACGTTATCGCTCGTAACTTCATGAAACATGCTCCGATATGGGAAAATGGTACACCATTATTTACAGCAGATTGTCACGATTAAAGGTGCCATATAATTTAAAATTGAATTTACCTTGGCATAGTTGAATAACAAGAGTTCAGTACATGGAAATGACATACAGTGAGTCTCAAACACCATTGTTTCCTCCTTCTTATATAAATCTCATTTGTTTAAAAGACCTCCGAAGAACAAGCGAATCTCAACATAACATTCATATTCATTAATCTCATTAATATGTACGCCCCCAATATTTGCATATGCCAGCTCATGTTCAAGGCATTACACAAGGGCAGGACGTCTGGATGTGCACAGCTGAATCATCAGACGGTAAGCAAGCAAGGACAATAGCGAAAAATGGCAGATGGAGCAATAATAACTGACATGATCCATGATATTTTTAATGATATTTGTAAATTGTCTTTCTAAATGTTTCGTTAGCATGTTGCTAATGTACTGTTAAATGTGGTTAAAGTTAACATCGTTTCTTACTGTATTCACAGAGACAAGACTGTTGTTATTTTCATTTTTTAAACACTTGCAGTCTGTATAATTCATAAACACAACTTCATTCTTTATAAATCTCTCCAACAGTGTGTAATGTTAGCTTTAGCCACGGAGGACCATCAAACTCATTCAGAATCAATTGTAAACATCCAAATAAATATCATACTTATGCGATTAGACATGTTGCATGACAAACACTTTGTAAAGATCCATTTTGAGGGTTATATTAGCTGTGTGAACTTTGTTTATGCTGTTTAAGGCAGTCGCGAGCTCGGGGGCGGGGAGCACAAGAATTTAAAGGGGCAGCGCACTGAATCTGCGCATATTTAATGATGCCCCAAAATAGGCAGTTAATAAAAATCTATGGGGTATTTTGAGCTGAAACTTCACAGACACATTCAGGGGACACCTTAGACTTATATTACATCTTTTGAAAACGCGTTCTAAGGCACCTTTTAAATGAGTCCAAAATCAACACTGTCGATCACGAGATATTCCTCACAGAGTTATGACACATAAAACTCCACAGATGCTAACTAAAATCAAATGTATCTTTCATGTGGCTTTTTCGTTTGTAACTTCATGAAACATACATAGATCGTAGAAATGAGTCCAAAATCAACATTATCCTTTGCGTCGATCACGATATAGTCCTCATGGAGGAATGATTTTAAAAATGCCCATTAGGGGGGTGTCAAGGGCTAAACAAAAAGGCTACCTTGGTTTCAAATGCTGTAACTTTTGATTACTTTATGCTATCACCACAAAAATTGATCCAGATGCAGCTCACATGTATGAGCTTCATACAAAAAAATTGTCCTCCTACCTTATTTCCTTCCTGAGTTATTGCATGTCTATGAAAGCCCATTTCCGCCACATGAGAAAAAATAACTTTAAAAGTCATAATTATGAGATAAAAAGTCGAAATTATGACAAAACTAAATCGAAATTATCAAGAACAAGCTTTGGCGCAGAAAGAACAAAATAGATGTGGCTGCCTGAGGTGGCAGCTTTTAACCTATGCTCTGTCGGTACATACAGTTACCTTAGGGTGGCACTGTTCTGGGGATCATATTTCCATAATAACAAATCACAATATGGTGTAATGCAAGATTTCATTTGATAATTTTCTTGCCCTCCACGTGCTTGGTTTTGATAATATTTGAAATAATAAATTAATTGATTTATATCTTTAATCTGTTATAAATTCTAATAAAGAGGCTAGCCATTGAATATCATTAGCTTAATCAACATTATCTGTCATCTTTCTCTGTGCTTTTAAATAGATATAGAGTAAATAACAAACAGTTAAATGCTTCCACTGGGCAATGACTGTTACAATATGTACCAGTCGGAGACAGAAGATAACAGTTTAGGTGGTTTATTGGACACAAGCAGAGTATACAGTGACAACAGGTGAGTAGATAGTGGTTGTGGAAGTGAATGATGAAGGAATGGATGATAATACTGTCCTTTGTGGTTTGCAGGTGGGTAGCGGTGGCTGACTGGAGACAATGCTGGCGGATGACACTCACACACAGACTTGGAGCACAGGAGGGAGCACGGAGACACAGGAGACAGGTAAGTAGCAATGGGAGACCTTCAGGTAAGCATAGAGATAAGTTCCTTGATGCGAACGAGACCGGACAATGTGACTGTGTGTGTGTCTTAAATGGTGCTGGTGATGAGTGCGCTGATGAGATGCAGGTGGGGGTGATTAGTACTCCAGGGAAGGTGTGCGCTGTGATTGGTTCAGTTCAGTTCAGTTCATCTTTATTAATTTCCCGAAGGCAATTTGGTTGCAGCACACAAGCATTTCACATAAACAACAAGAACACAATACAAACATTAAATGTTCATTTCCTTCCTAAAAAAATCCTCACCTTAAATTTAAAAACGTTACCGCTGAGGGGATAAATGAATGTCTAAACCGATTTGTTTTACTAATCGGAGTTCTATACCGAATGCCAGAAGGGAGAAGGTTAAACTCATGGTACACTGGGTGGGAATCTGTCATGATCACCAGTTGGAGTGCCCTAGGTAGCCACGAGAGGGCACTCCAACCTGGACTGTTCCTCATCCCATTTGTGAACCGCATTTCCCATAACCCACTCCCGGACTTATTATCATTCATTGCACCAGCTGTTTTGAGTTTTGTCATTAGTGTTCTGTCTATTTTACTCTTTATTAGTGGTTTGTTATTATGTGTTACATGCACTTGGTATCTCTGGTTTTCTGTTTTTGTGGACTGTTTCTGTGGAGTATGACCCTTGCCTGTTTCTGGTTTATGACATTGGATTATCACATTAAAAGCTGTGCTTGGATCTTACCATCTTGTTTCTGTGCATTTCGTGACAGAACAAACCACCTCTAATAGATCCAGCAGCATGAGCTTCAGGGTTCTTCCGCCAGCCACGAGGAGGGAGCGTATCGCTTTACTTAGGGCAGTGATGGCCCTACGACAAGGGGAATGGGAGGTAGGCTGTTTTGCCCAGTATTTTTGGACAATGGCGGTGGGGCTTAAGTATAATGAGGCGGCTCTTAAGGACTTGTTTAATGGGTGTCTTAGATTTATTTTTTATTTTTTTTCATTTTTAAGCCCTGCTTCCAACTCCCATTGAGGTAGAATGGGAGTTGGAAGCAGGGCTTAAAAATGAAAAAAAAAAATTCAATCGTTCCACTCCGAGCAGAATTGATATTTTAACGTTTCTGTTCCAGTGTTCCTTCGCATTATAAACTGTAACGAAGGGGGACTGAGGCAGAGATCCAAATGCAGCATTTTATTAAAGTAAGCGTGGTCATACAGGCAGGGTCAATCAGGAGCAAACAGGTACAGCAGAGGGTTAGGCAGAATCGTAGTCAGGGCACAGGCAGTAGATCGAGGCAGGCGGATATCATTCACAGAACAGTATAACAGCAAGGGTCAGGACAGGCAGCAACGGGTCAATACACAGGAACAGGCAAGATCAAACACAGGCAGACAGGATACAAGGTACGCTCGGAATTGTCACTAGGAATCAAGACTTCGCGGTGAGGTGGTGTGTGTATGAGTCCTTTATAGTCCTGTTAATGTACTGCAGCTGGGTGTGGTGATTGGTGATAGTGATTGGTGGAGTGAGTGCAGGTGATAGGCAGGGAGGATTATGGGTAATGTAGTCCGGGAACTGACAGGAACAGACGGTGATCATAACATAACGCCCCCCTCCCGGAAGGCGCGTCCTCGCGGCGTAAAAGGAACAGCTAGGGAGGGGGGGTGGGTGCATTGGGGACCTGCATGCAGACAGGAACAGGGCCCCCAATGCAGGTCCAGGAACGCGGGCAGCCACGGAGGGTCAGGCGCCACGGGCAGCCACGGAGGGTCAGGCGCCACGGGCAGCCACGGCGGGTCAGGCGGCTCGGGCAGCCACGGCGGGTCAGGCGGCTCGGGCAGCCACGGCGGGTCAGGCGGCTCGGGCAGCCACGGCGGGTCAGGCGGCTCGGGCAGCCACGGCGGGTCAGGCGGCTCGGGCAGCCACGGCGGGTCAGGCGGCTCGGGCAGCCACGGCGGGTCAGGCGGCTCGGGCAGCCACGGCGGGTCAGGCGGCTCGGGCAGCCACGGCGGGTCAGGCGGCTCGGGCAGCCACGGCGGGTCAGGGTCCATGCATGGCCCTAGTGGCCTACAGTCCATGAATGACATCAGTGACAGCAGTGGCAGCAGTGGCAGCAGTGGCTGGGCAGGGTCCCCACCCCCAAGCTCCCCACCCCTAGGTATACTGCCCCCCCCAAAAAGTTCTTGGGGAAATCAAGGGAGGCATTGGCGGGTTCATGGGCAAGGAGCTCGGGTGGCGCCAGCAGGGCAGATGGCCTGAGTGGCAGCGGTAGAGCAAATGGTCCAGGCGGTGGTGGCAAGGCCGACCAAGGCTGCTCTATGGCCGTATCAGGCAGAGCGGGCTGCTCCGGGACGGCCATGGGCTCGGGCTGCTCCGGGACGGCAGCGGGCTCGGGCTGCTCCGGGACGGCAGCGGGCTCGGGCTGCTCCGGGACGGCAGCGGGCTCGGGCTGCTCCGGGACGGCAGCGGGCTCGGGCTGCTCCGGGACGGCAGCGGGCTCGGGCTGCTCTGAGTGCATCCTCCAGGCTCGCAAGAACGACAAAACATAAAACATGAGTACAGCCCTTTTGGCCATCACCGGACTGATAGGGAGAGCATGCAGAACTGGAGTGGACTCACTGGCTGGAGCGGGTTCTGGAGTGGACTCACTGGCTGGAGCGGGCTCTGGAGTTGGCTCACTGGCTGGAGCGGACTCTGGGGCAGACTCACTAACTGGAGCGGTTTCCGGAACGGACTCACTGGCTGGAGCGGACTCAACGGCAGGAACGGCCCCTTTGTTCACTGACACTACAGGGGCGGCCATCTTGTCCATCGCGTCCAGGGCACTTGAGTCCATATCAACCGACAAATTTGAGAGCGTTGAAACAGGCGCACTTGAGAGCGTTGAAACAGACGCACTTGAGAGCGTTGAAACAGGCGCACTTGAGAGCGTTGAAACAGGCGCACTTGAGAGCGTTGAAACAGGCGCACTTGAGAGCGTTGAAACAGGCGCACTTGAGAGCGTTGAAACAGGCGCACTTGAGAGCGTTGAAACAGACGCACTTGAGAGCGTTGAAACAGGCGCACTTGAGAGCGTTGAAACAGGCGCACTTGAGAGCGTTGAAACAGGCGCACTTGAGAGCGTTGAAACAGATGCACTTGCGTGCAAAGCGTCTGACGAACTTGAGTGCGAAGCGGCCGGCGGACTTGAGTGCGAAGCGGCCGGCGGGCTTGAGAGCGAGGCGGCCGGCGGGCTTGAGTGCGAAGTGGCCGGCTGATGCTTGGGAATTCCAGCCGCTTGCGCCGACATCAGCGGTGAATCAGCCACACTGGAACGCAACCCTCTCCACTCCCAGACAGATCCAGAGATGTGACGTGATTCAGCGTCGACGTGACTTTGCTCTGGGCGATCAACGAAGGCGTGACGTTGCTCTGGGCGATCAGTGGCGACGTGACATTGCTCTGGGTGATCAGCGAAGGCGTGTCGTTGCTCTGGGCGATCTGCGAAGGCATGACGTTGCTCTGGGCGATCAGCGGCGACGTGACATTGCTCTGGGCGATCAACGAAGGCGTGACGTTGCTCTGGGCGATCAGCGGCGACATGAACTGTTGCTGTTGTGATGATAGCCGCCATCTTGTGCGTGTTACCTGGCGCGGCGGCCATTACGTGATCTACCATGGTGTCACATTCCTCAACGACCCCCACAGTAAGCAGAGAACCAACCGACAACAAAGCAAAGTCCAAAAAGCTGCTGAGTGATGAACGCGGTCCCTCTCGTCTTAGTTTATCCTGGAGAGGTTGGTTGACGCCATCACAGAAGAAGTCAATCAAAGCACAGTCCGGTAGATCAGAGAGGTGAGCAATATCCAAATATTCCTGCACATATTCCTCTAACGATCGCGTGCCCTGCGAACTCCATAATAACAACTGAGTGATATACCATACCGTGTAAACGTTTTCCGGGAAAGCTGCTGGATCGTTGTTGTGGCGAAGTCTTCTGTAACGAAGGGGGACTGAGGCAGAGATCCAAATGCAGCATTTTATTAAAGTAAGCGTGGTCATACAGGCAGGGTCAATCAGGAGCAAACAGGTACAGCAGAGGGTTAGGCAGAATCGTAGTCAGGGCACAGGCAGTAGATCGAGGCAGGCGGATATCATTCACAGAACAGTATAACAGCAAGGGTCAGGACAGGCAGCAACGGGTCAATACACAGGAACAGGCAAGATCAAACACAGGCAGACAGGATACAAGGTACGCTCGGAATTGTCACTAGGAATCAAGACTTCGCGGTGAGGTGGTGTGTGTATGAGTCCTTTATAGTCCTGTTAATGTACTGCAGCTGGGTGTGGTGATTGGTGATAGTGATTGGTGGAGTGAGTGCAGGTGATAGGCAGGGAGGATTATGGGTAATGTAGTCCGGGAACTGACAGGAACAGACGGTGATCATAACATAAACGTTCCGAAACCGGTTTGATTAGAAAAAATAATGGTTAATAATGTTATTTTTATTAATTTATTTTATTTATTTATTTATTTATTTATTTTTTGCGTGTAGACTACATATTATTATTATTATTATTATTATTATTATTACTACTACGTAAAGCATTTTATTTATTAAAAAACAAAGAGTTTATTTGCCGTTTAGCCAATAGGCCTACAATTATCTTTTATCTTTTATAACAAGATTCTGTCCAAATGTAAACCTATTAAACGAAAGGAAAAACTATTTATAAATTAAAATATTTTTTCAAGATATTTTAATGTTTGCTGCCTAGTTAAAAATACCGACGCTATTCCTGAGAGGAAAAAAAGTCGCATAGGCCTATACGTCGCATTTTATTATTACATTACATTATGTTTGTAAACATAAATTATGAACAAATCTGCCCTATATTATTTATGTACTCCACAACAAAACCACTAAAATTAACAGTTGGACTATTCAGGCTATAAACCTATTGATATTCAAGGCGAGAAATGGGTTTATTTATTGGAAATAAAACTAAAGATGCAAAACGAATTCATTTAAAGTGAATCTGTAGCCTACCTTTCTCATTCGGCACAAATCCAACTGTTTTCATTTTTGAGACGAATGCTAAACTATTATTTATTAGCCTATATAAGTTTTGTTCTTCTCTCGCATTATCGATGTAAATCATCATCCTTCACATATAACAGCACCGTGAGGCGGTGGTCACGGGTGGTAAACGGCAGAATGTATTACAGAATTGAATTGAGCAGTGCAACGTTTGGTTGATTGTATTTTATTTTAATATTTAACAGGGTGTGATATCAAGTAAGCAATGCAATAATTATTGTGCGCGCGCGTGAGGCGCCGGCGCAACCACTGGATTTGTTTTCCTTCTATAAGACAGTAAACTGTCTCTGTAATTTATGGTCATACAGGTAAAAGCAAGACATAAGTTAATTCATACACTTACAAAAGACACAAATAACGAAAACAAGCAGAATGTCTGTTTCCTTTTCTAGATCTTTGGAGTGCGCCACAAATAACCACTTTCGTTTTGTTAATCTGTAGACCTAATTATTTAAATTAAATATTTTGCATAGCCTATAGGCCTAAATATTCCCTTTTATTTTATGTGTGTTATGTAGGTAGGCCTAGTTTTCTCCGTTCAGAGAAGCTGCAGATGCGTGGTGTGACGTTGAAAATTGTACTATCCTGCAATTTTCGCTGGTTTCAAAATGTACAACCCAGCTAACACACGACGTAACAGTTACGTAATGTATTCGTTCTTTTTGGTAATGTCATGACTTACTACGACGTCGCATGCCAGTAATTTCATTACCATCGTCAGTACAATCTCCTAACATTATAAGATTACCAAGAACGTTCCAGATACGTCATCTATTCGTAATATATTGGTAATTCCATGACTTACTAGTAATGTAACTACAACATTGTATGCCCGTAATATTATTAGCCTACCATCAAATTACCATATCACAACGTCATCCGTACGTTCTCCTAACGTTATAAGAAAACCAAGGACGTTCCTGATACGTACTCTATTCGTAATATAATGGTCATTCCATGACTTACTGGCAACGTTACAGCAACGTCATGTGCTCGTAATTTCATTACCATCATTTACACATTCTTTATGTTATTATTACCATAATTTGCAATTTAAAATGTGTAATTAAATGTCAGACACAAGACTGAAATGTCCCTTAAGAAAAAAAATGTTTCTTTTCACCAAGTCAGAGTATGGATGACTGCTTTTTATATATGACGTGACATACAGTGCACACCTCCGTGTTTCTCGTCAGTTTTATAGCAATAAAATTCAACAACTGCGTCAGATTGGTTAAGTAACATTACCCACAGTCTACTTTAAGTACTTTTGTTAATATTTTTACCTCTGTGATTATATGGTATCTTTCCTTGATTGTCTGAAATATATGTTAGCAAAATGTTACGCTAGCATAGCATATGTTTTTAATGATACTGAGTGGAAAACATCTTGAATGCTTTTATTTTATGTTTCGCTGTAGGCTATATGTTTGTATTTATAGTTTGAGTGTATTTTATTATTTTTATTTGGAGTTTTGTTCTTCTGTGTTTTTCAAAATAAATGAATTGAATTCATTTTGAGTCTGCATTCATCTTTCACAGCTGTTGGAATAGCCTTTAAATTAGTTTGGGCAAATGAGGACATAAATTAGGTTAAACTACTGCATGTCCGCCCATAGAAAAATAAATAAATAAATATAAAAATTACCAACTGATTACCAACACACAACTATAATACACAACGTTGCCACGACGTCGCAGTTACTAACTGGCAACGTCACAAAGTTACGTTGTGGTGACGTATAGGCACCTTTCACTTTTCTGGTTGCCAAGACGTAACTAGTTACGTTGCCACGACGAAAGTTTGGTCACCAAATTACGTTGCAGTTACGTAATAGTCACGTATTTTGGTTAGCTGGGAATAAGCTGCATATTACTTGACATTAATTTTCACTTAAATGTAGGCCTAATACTTGATGGTTGGTTACATATATCATTGGAAAAACTAATGCCAGGGCATTGCCATTGTGACTTACCTAACCTATGATGACTTGACAGCTGGGCTGAGCAATTCACTTTTAGAGCGTGAGCGCGTGCATGTAACTCACCGTAGAGCGTGAGCGCGGGCATTTCACTCACATTTCAGCATCACATTTGCATAGGCTGTACTATTTGAATTCGTGATTGGTTGAGTGCCAAATCAAAATATTAAACGGAACGATAAAATAACATTATTAACCGGTTAATGGCCATTTCAAATTAGCGTTTCTGTTCAGAACGATTCAATTTGATTTGATTTCCGTTTCTGGTTACGTTCTGGTCAAAATTTAGTCCGTTTCCGGTTTTCGATTTCGTTCCTTGAACCGGTTCAGAGCCCTGGTTGGAAGGGCTTCAAATCCTGGATTTTTGGGACTTTGTTAGTTATCTCTCCCATAGAGTCCACTGGGCAACACCTGCTCAGTCAGAACGCTCTCCAGCCCGTGAGTCCGCTCCAGAGCCTGCTCCAGCCCGTGAATCCGCTCCAGAGGCCACAGAGGAGGTGGGTACTGAGTCTCCGCTTCACACACGTAAAAGGAGGAAGAGGAGGAGGAAGGCTTCCATCCCTCAAGACCTGGAGGCCTCCCAAGAGCCCACTCCAGCCAGTGAGTCCGCTCCAGTCCGTGAGTCCGCTCCCGCCAGTGAGTCCGCTCCAGCCAGTGAGTCCACTCCAGAGCCCGCTCCAGCCAGTGAGTCCACTCCAGAGCCCGCTCCAGCCAGTGAGTCCGCTCCAGCCAGTGAGCCCGCTCTAGCCAGTGAG
This sequence comes from Megalobrama amblycephala, assembly GCF_018812025.1. Lineage (NCBI taxonomy): Eukaryota > Metazoa > Chordata > Actinopteri > Cypriniformes > Xenocyprididae > Megalobrama > Megalobrama amblycephala. The sequence continues at coordinate 4,425,892 of NC_063047.1, forward strand.
CCCACTCCAGCCAGTGAGTCCACTCCAGAGCCCGCTCCAGCCAGTGAGCCCGCTCCAGTCCGTGAGCCTGCTCCAGCCAGTGAGTCCACTCCAGAGCCTGCTCCAGCCAGTGAGTCCGCTCCAGCCAGTGAGTCCACTCCAGAGCCCGCTCCAGCCAGTGAGTCTGCTCCAGCCAGTGAGCCCCACTCCAGCCAGTGAATCCGCTCCAGCCAGTGAGTCCGCTCCAGTGACCGCTCCAGTCCGTGAGTTCGCTCCAGAGCCCACAGAGGAGGTAGGCACAGAGCCACTGCCTCAGCCATGTAAGAGGAGGAAGAAGAGAAGAAAGGCTTCTTCCATCCCTCAAGGCCCGGAGGCCTTCCCAGAGCCCGCTGTAGGTCCGGAGGCCTTCCCAGAGCCCGTGGTGGGCCCGAAGACAACCCCAGAGGTCGCCACCGCCCAGGCCGCCTGCCTTGCCACCCCCGTCCAAGCCTTCTGCCTTGCCGCCGCCGTCCAAGCCTTCTGCCCTGCCGTCGCCGCCCAGGCTTTCTGCCCTGCTGCCACTGCCCAGGCCGTCTGAACCGTTGAGACCTGCCTGGTCTGTTCCTCCAGCACCGCCCTGGCACTCAGCCAGGACTCCAGACCTGCCGGAGCCCGCCTGGTCAGTTCCTCCAGCGCCGCCCTGGAAATCAGCCAGGACTCCAGACCTGCCGGCGCCCGCCTGGTCAGTTCCTCCAGCGTCGCCCTGGCAATCAGCCAGGACTCTAGACCTGCTGAAACCCGCCTGGTCAGTTCCTCCAGCACGCCCTGGCAATCAGCCAGGACTCCAGACCTGCTGGAACCCGCCTGGTCATTTACTTCGGCGCCGCCCTGGCACTCAGCCAGGACTCCGACCTTCATGGAGCCCCCATGGTCTGTTCCTCTGGCTCCCCCCTGGCCCTCAGGCGGGGACTCTGGACCTGGCCCACCATCCCTCCCCCTGGTCCTCCTCCTGTCCACCTCCCTCCTGAGAGTTTTTCTTTGGTTGTTTTTTGGTTTTGTTTTTTCGTGGAGCGTCTGGTATCCGCTCCGTAGGGGATAAATGAATGTCTAAACGATTTGTTTTACTAATCGGAGTTCTATACCGAATGCCAGAAGGGAGAAGGTTAAGCTCATGGTACATTGGGTGGGAATCTGTCATGATCACCAGTTGTAGTGCCCTAAGTAGCCACTAGAGGGCACTCCAACCCGGACTGTTCCTCACCCCATTTGTTATCTGCATTTCCCATAACCCACTCCCGGACTCATTATCATTCATTGCACCAGCTGTTTTGAGTTTTGTCATTAGTGTTCTGTCTATTTATACCCAGTTGTTTCTGCCTTTGTGGTTTGTTATTTTGTGTTACATGCACTTGGTATCTCTGGTTTTCTGTTTTTGTGGACTGTTTCTATGGAGTTTGACTCTTGCCTGTTTCTGGTTTATGACTTTGGATTATCACATTAAAAGCTGCGCTTGGATCTTACCATCGTTGTCTCTGTGCATTCCGTGACAGAATCATCTAGTAAAATACTTTGGGCTTTACCCAGAACCTGTCTATGATATAACTGGGCCATAGACATCTGCTTACTCCTAGTTATTTTACTTCCCTGATTTACAATTCTCTCAAGACAATTCTTGTTTTTCACATTTAGAGAATTAAACCAGCACAACAATGAAAAGGATAACAGTGACTCAATATAGGATCTATAGAACATGCACATCAATGTTTTGTCCACCTGAAATGACCTTAATTTCCACAAACGATACAATCTTTGCTGCCCCCTCTTACAAATAGCCTCAGTATTGGGATAAAATGACAATTTATTATCCAAAACAGTCCCCAAATACTTGTACTGTTCAACACTCTCGATACCTACTCCATTAATGATTGATTGCATATCATGAAAAGATTTCCTCCTAGAGTTAAAATAAATAGTCATCTCCTTAGTTTTAGAAACATTTAGTTTTAAGAAAGTATTTTGACACCACATAATAAAATCATCAACCACAGGACCATGCATAGGGTCCTCCTCACTCATTAAGCTAACAATTACAGAATTGTAAGGACTTAGCCTATTTATTAGCTCAATTTAATTGTTACAGGGAATAAGAATTGAATCAACTGTAAATGATTCACTGTAAATGATTCAGAATTAATATTTAACACTTCATCAATTATTCGTCCAGCGAAAATTGAGGTTAGAGTATTTTACCAATTCTGGATAAAATATTATTCTGCGGCCAACAGTAACAATATTTTATGATGATTATTGTTATTATTGTAATTATTATATTATAAGCAAGAGGTAACTTGATCTTTGAGTTTAAGACAGTAATTTGATACACAGCACAAGAAACTTGTATATGTGAAAATCAAAACAAGATTTATTGACTACTTCTAATGATTACAGGAAACTAAGGCTAAACACACACACACACACATACATACATACATGCACACACATTCGCGGAGTTGATGAGTTATGAAAAGTCCCAAGTTCAGTGCTAACTTAACTCATAACCTGAGGGAAATCACAAAAGCAGAGCTTTGGCTTGATTCTTTAGGTTTAAAGGAGTTTCACCAGTTTCCAGCAAGAGAGAGAGAAGTTTGCTTGTACCTGCGTTTGCTGTGACAGCTGAGGTAATCGGGTTGTTCCGTGACTCGTGTACAGCGGAATCCCGTTCTGGATTGGCTGTCTTTCAGGTGACGTCTTCTCGGGAAAGCCCAGTGGGTTGCGCGGAAGCTTTGAAGGATGCTGCTGGCTGAGCGTCTGGCTTGAGCGGCTCTCTTCTTGGGAGACTTTGGTCAGATATTTCACGAAGTGTTTTGGAGTCTGGATGTGACGGCTGTCGAATGATCAGCGGCGCAGCTCGTGGTTGAAATCGGGTGTTAGATGGAAAATCAGCCCCGGTCAATCAGTTATCAATGACCCATGCGACTTTTCCGCCGTGGTCAAAGTAGCGGTGTTTCGGCTACCGGCTTCAACGACTGTGCTTCAGTCCGGCTTCTGGCCGACCTTTGACTGATTTCCTGACTTCTGATTTCTGACTTCCAGCTTCTGACCTTAGCTTGTTCGGACAGCATAGTTTTAAGGGAGCGATCCTCCAATGAGACGTTGCTACGGAGATTAGACACGCCTCGTCTATTGTCTATTGATCACATCGCGTGATATCTGCAGAACATTCTCCTGTTTTATTAACAACTTTATAAAGTTTCTTAATATTTTCCTGATACTGAATTTCAATGTTTCATTCACACAGAATTACACAGAATTATAAATTCTGCATTTAGAACTCAAACATGGCACACTTCTTACACACATATTACTAGACTGACCTAATTAAAACAATGATTACAATAATGCATTTGAAGAAAACCCACATATTGAATACATTGAATAGACATGTTAGTAATTACATCATGGCATGTATTATTCTGTATATAGTTAATACTTTAAGTAATCGACAATTGTCCCTTTTGAGATTCAAGATTGAGTCCTTAAGCATAGTTTAAACTTTGACCGGAGTCACGAGTGACCGGGTCACGATGGACGGTCAACACAAGGGAGGTATTGATAGGACAGATTCGTCTTTAAATCCGTTGATGGGTATTTTCCTGTTCCGTCCGATAATACAAGAGGGTTTTGTGAGAGAATCAATAGATTTAATGTGATCAAATCCACGTGATGGGTTCTGATTAGTTTATTGCTGATGAGCTAAGAAGTCCTTTAGACAGAGTCCTTTGTTAAAAGAAGTCACGTCATCACTCCGGTTAAGGCTAGGCGTTTCCTGTCAGGAAATGGATCTTTTGGACCAAAATGAAGCTTTGTTCAATCATGTTGTTCATTGATAAAGTCATTGGTAGGTTCTGTCGAGCAATGCCCTACAGAATCATCAGCAAATTTTATGATGTGCCTATTTCTATAACTGCTTTTACAGTCATTTGTGTACAGGATCAATAATAAAGGAGAAAGGACACATCCTTGAGGTGACCCAGTGGATGACACCAGCCATTTGGAAAAACAGTCATTTACTTTAACTCTCTGAGTTCTCTGCACGAGGAAATCTAAAATCCATCTTACAAGACTAAAATCCAAACCAAATTCATTTATGAGCTTCTCAACTAAAATATGTGGCTGAATGGTATTAAAGGCGGATGAAAAATCAATAAAAAGTAATTTAACAAAAGTTTTCGGCTTATCCAAATGCTGAAGTACTAAGTGTAAGAGAGTCGCAACTGCATCCTCTACTCCTCGTTTAGACCTATAAGCAAATTGAAGGGAGTCTAGAGAACTCTGTGTCTTTTCCATAATTACTTTCTTAACTAAACCTTCAAAACATTTCATAACTAGGGAAGTAAGCGCCACAGGTCTAAAATCTTCCAATACCTTTACATTTTGCTTTTTTGGTACTGGAATCACTGTGGACTGCTTCCACAGTGCAGGCACTTTTTATTGTTGGAGAGACAGAGCAAAAATTTCATAAAACATTGGACCTAACATTCCTTCAATAACCTACCCCCTATATTGTCAGGCCCAGGTACCTTCCTGACTTTACACTGTTTAAAAAATGTTATCACATCACTCTCATTAAGTCCCTCGGGTCGGCGGTCACACCGGCGTGATCACCGCGTTTTCTTTCTAACCAGTGTGAAAGAGACTCAAAATACTCCGTCAATGTTGCACATACAATTAAGAGCTATACACCATTTTAATCTGTGGAATATCTTCTTTTATTTGTGTACACTCAGAGTAAAAACAAAATGTTGTGCTTTTTGTAAAATAAAGAAAACTAACATGATGCGTGATCTCTCGTCTCCCTCTGAACGAACTCCAATCTGATAGTTCTCAGAAAATGAACTGTAACTTAGTGAATACTAATCACAAAAAAATTAGACATGTGTCTAAAGAAACGTTGAAATGTCAGGTTTTAAATCGTGTAAGTCAAATCGAAAACAAACATTCTGTGTTTATGTAATCTGTATGAAAATAGAGCCATGTCAGAAGTCCTTGATTCAGCTCATTATCCGCTAATGCGGCCACGTCCATGGAGTCAGCGCTATTCAGACGCAAATTCAGTCAATACATGCATACATCGTCTTAATCGTGTATTTATTGTCTTGAAAAGTGTTTTGAATAGCCATAGTTAGCGATCTCTGGCCTCTGTTAGTTCAGTTATTTCCTGGATTGCATATTCTTCTTTAGCATTGGCATTTGTGGACTAAAAGTGCACAGAGCGCCCTCCGGCTGCAAGTATGAATTGAAAACAGTATCTAGCGTTCACAGTGATGACAATAAATATTGAATAAATATTACTCCTCTGTATAGAAAATTGACATAAACATGAGAATCCATCAATATTTCTCCAAATGTGCATGCTTTTAAGCTAAAAGCCTATATGAAATGCCATAGAGGTAACATAACTGTTCAGACACTTTGTATCATAGAAATGCATTATATTTTAATAATAGAATACCATTATTTTAAATTGTAATAATATTTCACAGTATTGCTGTTTTTTCTGTATGTTTGATTTACATTATGATGAGCTTGAGACATGATCAACAGAGGGTTTTTTCACAGCCTACCTGACTGAAAGAGCTCATTATTTATGCAGGTCATTAGAGCTCTTTATGTGATTCTTTTGTCTTCTCAGGTGAGAATCACCCATTATTCATGATTATTCACGCCTCCACGCATACTGTGTTTCTTGACCAAAGATGTTTTAGAAAATTTAAATCTCTCTATTGTTTTATATGAAGGAGTAGGAATGATATTTTTTACATATTATTGTAGCCTAGTTTGTGCTGAATACAGTGTCATGACACTTTTTCCATTAATATGTTTATGAACAACTGAAAAAAGCACAAATGTCAGGGCATGTCAAAACTTCTCCAGGCCCCAAATCAGCCTCAGACCCCTGAGGGTTAAAAAAGACACAATCATCCTCCCCATTTACTTTACAATCATTTTTCAACCCATCAATTTCCTCTTTAAATCATGAACATCAAATCTTAGAATTATTAAACTCCTGCGACAAAACTTCATCTGAACTAAATCCGTTTAAAATAATATTTTTACTTTTCCTACAATCCTGACCTGTTATCAATTGCATCCCCTCGCAAGCAGAACCTAGATTTCCCTTTTCTCAATTTTACCTCAAGATCTTCCTTATAAACTGATTTAGCCCTCTTGATTTCACACTTAATTTCTTTTTTTATCCTAAAATACTCAACTGTGTCTCCCTCTTTAAAGGCCCTATTTCTTTTTGACAGAAGAATCTTGAGTGATTTTGTGACCCATGGTTTGCTATTTGGAAATTTCTTAAAAGATTTCACAGGTATTAACATATCCTCACAAAACGTCACATAACTACAAATTACTTCTGTTAATTCATCAATGTCCAAACCAGAGTCCATAAAAACTGTCCAATCTGTACATTCCAAACACCCTTTTAAACATAGCGTCGCATCTTCAGACCAGTCCTTCCTCTTAATTACCTGTGCCTTTTCACGCTTCAAAACAAGTTTTATATGTCGGAACAAGTAATACTGTATTGTGATCAGAAGTTCCTATAGGTGGCTTACCAACTGATTTGTAAGCTCCTTTGATCGATCCATAACACAAGTCCAAAATGTTATCCTTACGTGTAGGGCAAGTTACATACTGGTTGAAGTGTCCCAATGATTTATCCAATGTACAATTATTAAAATCTCCCAGGATAAAACTGGGGGCATCAGGAGATACAGATTGCAGTTCATGCACCACACGCTCAATCTCCCTTGCCGCATTTTCCTCGTTTGCTCGGGGATGAATATAAACAACCGTGACAAACAGCTGAGGAAACTCGCGAGGCAAGTACTGAGGTCTAAGTGCCACAGTCAGTAACTCAATATCTTTCGTGCATACTCTCTCCTTAACAGATATCGATTTGCACCAGTTCTCTCTAATATACAGACATACCCCACCTCCTTGCACTTTACCAGTTTCCCTCGCATCCCGGTCCATACGAACAGGTATTCCGAAGTCATCCAGTTGTAGGTCCAAATCTAAATCCCCTTCGGAAAGCCACGTCTCTGTGAGCGCCATCAAGCAAACATTCCTGTAGTCATGCTGGAACTTCACCATGGCTTGAAGCTCATCCGTTTTTTTCTGGAGCGATTGCACATTCGCCAAAATAATTGTAGGAAGAGGAATTTTTGAGAGACTTAGTTTTTTCAGTCTCTGACGAATGCCTCCTTTACGTCCTCTTTTCCGAATTTTCACTGTTGAATTATTTTGTCCAGTGAGGTTTAGTTTTTGCTTAAAGGGTGAAAAATGTCCCAGATCAGGAAACAGTTCCACAGTTTGCTTCACGCCGTTAGGCTTATTATATTGTAAAAGAAACTCCCGGGAGTACAGAATCGTTGCCGAGTACGGAGGTGATTCGAACAGGCACACGCTCAAGTGAATTAAAGTCAATAAAACGATTATTCCCATTTTCTCCATTTCCTCCTCTGTAAATTTCTTCAAGATGATATAAGAAAAATATCCACATAAAACAAAATTAAAAATCTTAAGAAGGAAACAAACAAACAACGAGCAGACAAATCACGCTGACACCTATAGCTGCGAGTCGCCGCGTGCGCAGCGCCACCTTTAGTGGCACTGTGGGTGCTGGAGGCTGGCGTGTCTGTGACAATGATAAATATGTGCATTACCACTTAGCTATATTTATTTGACAATAACCTTATACCTCTTACTCCATTCCCTGTTATTCTATTCTATTCTGTATATAGCACACCTACAAATGTGTCTATTTTTGTTTATTTATAAATTATATATACATATGTGTATCTTATTCATTTATCTTTATTCTTTTTTTTTTTTTTTTACTTTGCTATCTGTATACTGTTGTTGTCTCTGTGTACTGGAAGCTTCTTCTGTCATCAAAACAAATTCCTTGTGTGTGCAAACATACTTGTTAATAAAGCTCTTTTTGATTCTTTCTGATTCTGATTAAATAAAAGAGGTACTCTGGTTGAATTTGTCACGTGTGTCATTTATTAAAACATACAAGATCATTTTTACAGGAGTATGCTATATTTACTGTTTGATGAAAACTGCTGCCTGATCACAACCTCCTGTTGCAAGTTCAACTGTTCCGCAGCAGAACTCGCACTGTTTCCCTATCAGTTACAATACTATTCAACCTGTCATGAACACTGCCTCTGTGGCTCCCTCCGATCGCCACCAGAGGGCTCCCTCACCTGAATATTAACTTTATCTACGATTACATTACCCATAACCCCATACCTGGTCTGATTACCCACACACCTGATTCCCATCACCCAGACTATTTCAGCCGACGCACACACTCACCCATTGTGAAGTCTTGTTTTGCCCCGGCTGACGCTACTGAGCGTTTTCCCCTGTTATTTGTATTCTGTGTATGACCTTGGACTATGACCTTGGAGTTTATTGTCACTGTAATTAACACAGTTATTACTGTTTAATTAGCTTGTAGTAAGGAATTGTTCCTTTAAAATGTCATTAAGTGCTTTAAACCAACCTTAACTACACATTAATTGCATTCATATTCAGTGTTCTTTAAAATGTTTACAAATACATTAAAGGATTAGTTCACTTTCAAATAAAATTTTCCTGATAATTTACTCACCCCCATGTCATCCAAGATGTTCATGTCTTTCTTTCTTCAGTCGAAAAGTAATTAAGGTTTCTGATCAAAACATTCCAGGATTATTCTCCTTATAATGGACTTCAATGTCCTCCAAACGGTTAAAGGTCAAAATTACAGTTTCAGTGCAGCTTCAAAGGGCTTTAAACAATACCAGATGAGGAATAAGGGTCTTATCTAGTGAAACGATTGGTCATTTTCGAAACAAATGTATATGTATATGCTTTATATAAACAAATGATCGCCTTCCAAGTGCTTCCGCCAAAACCGCATTTTTGTGTTCTTCAAAAAGCTTACGCTGTACTTCCTATGCCTTCCCTATTCTACTTACAGAAAAAATGGAACTGGTGCTGCATTTGTTCAATAAGTAGAATAGGGAAGGCATAGGACATACAGCGTAAGCGTTTTGGCGGAAGCACTTGACATTTGAAAGTGAACTACTCCTTTAAGCACACACACACACACACACACACACACACACACACACACACACACACATTGGCATATGTTGTTTACGGGAACTCTCCATAGGCCTAATGGTTTTTATACTATACAAACTGTATATTCCACCCCTTTACATATCCTAAACCTATCCGTCACAGAAAACTACATGTATAATATTATATATGTATAATATATAATGTGAATATGTGTGGGATGTTTAACCCATTGTATCAAGTTGAAGGAGTCAATAATATTCAATATTCTATATATATATATATATTGTATATATATATATATATATATACTGTATATATATACAGTACAGTCCAAAAGTTTGGAACCACTAAGATTTTTAATGTTTTTAAAAGAAGTTTCGTCTGCTCACCAAGGCTACATTTATTTAATTAAAAATACAGTAAAAAACAGTAATATTGTGAAATATTATTACAATTTAAAATAACTGTGTACTATTTAAATATATTTGACAAAGTAATTTATTCCTGTGATGCAAAGCTGAATTTTCAGCATCGTTACTCTAGTCTTCAGTGTCACATGATCCTTCAGAAATCATTCTAATGTGCTGATTTGCTGCTCAATAAACATTTATGATTATTTTCAATGTTGAAGACAGTTGTGTACTTTTTTTTTTTTCAGGATTCCTTGATGAATAGAAAGTTCAAAAGAACAGCATTTATCTGAAATACAAATGGCAGTAAAGACATTTATAATGTTACAAAAGTTTAGATTTCAGATAAACACTGTTCTTTTGAACTTTCTATTCATCAAATAATCCTGAAAAAAAATATTGTACACAAATATTTTGTACAGTTGTACACATTAAATGTTTCTTGAGCAGCAGATCAGCATATTAGAATGATTTCTGAAGGATCATGTGACACTGAAGACTGGAGTAATGATGCTGAAAATTCAGCTTTGCATCACAGGAATAAATTACTTTGTGAAATATATTCAAATAGAAAACAGTTATTTTAAATTGTAATAATATTTCACAATATTACTGTTTTTTACTGTATTTTTAATTAAATAAATGTAGCCTTGGTGAGCAGACGAAACTTCTTTTAAAAACATTAAAAATCTTAGTGGTTCCAAACTTTTGGACTGTACTGTATATATATATATATATATATATATATATATATATAGAATATTGAATATTATTGACTCCTTCAACTCGATACAATGGGTTAAACATCCCACACATATTTGAGGACATACATTGGATTTAATTTTATCCTCTGGACTGACGATCACCGACACTGAAATTACTGAAACTCTAATTTCTGATCATTTTCCCATTGTTTTTAAATTGGACTTTCCCTCAACTCCCTTCAAAATCGAAAAAGACTTACGAAGAGCCCGGGTTTACACCCCCTCTTTCACTGAGGATTTCACTAGGTGCTATAAGGAATCCTGCTCTACACTTGTGATTGAGCCCTCTTTCACTGTTCTTGATGCTGAAAAACACTTTCTTATTCTAAACAATGCCTGGACTGATATATTAAACTCTATTGCACCTTATAAACGTTTTAAGCCTAAACCCAAATCTGAGCCCTGGATTAACCAAGATACCCGCTCTTTGAGGAAAGAGTGTAGAAAGGCGGAAAGAACCTGGAGAAAAAATAAACTTCAAGTTTCTTATGTCATTCTAAAGGACTGTTTAACAAGATATCAGAACTCAGTCAAGAGGGCCAAAAATGCTTACTTTTCGAATCTCATAGAGAAACACCATCACACTCCAAAAACACTTTTTTCTGTTATAAACTCTGCATTGAACCCTCCTGTTAATAATTTTCATAACCCTTCCATTTCTCTTTGTAATGATTTCAGGTCTTATTTTGAGGTCAAAGTTGCAACTTTGAGAGCTCAAATTCAGGTTTCAAATAGTAAACCCCTGATAACTGCTGCTCCGTCTTACAGCTGGTCAAAATTTGATCCTGTTTCTCTAAATTCAGTCAAAGAGATTGCAGCTAAGCTAAAACCACCCCCTTCTCCTCAGGATATTATTC